>NW_028301715.1:9696969-10000000 GCF_037042655.1 Diuraphis noxia | reverse complement strand
TTTACAGTGCGTGGGCGACATCGGATCGTCTCTGAGTGTTTTTGATGAGGTGAACGGACCTAAAACCATGCTGGTGCCAAGGCACTGTTTGTGTTCGACCAACGCGTCCCTGTTGCCGTATACGTTTGTCACGTTGGGCTCGAAGGCTTCGATGGTGTGGGACGTATCCAACATGAACTCCACCGAAGACTTCCGACTTCACTACTTCGAGGCCACCGTGCAATTCGTCAGGAGAGAGGTGGTGCCGAAACGATGTGAGGTGAAGAGCAACCTGCTGACCGGTCCAGGCGGCCATTTCACGTTTCACTCGCATCACAACGTAAGTACCTATCGATAATGATACACTGCACTCTGCAACCTTTGAAGTACATAATTAAGCCCAGGCCCGTAGCCAGACCAAATTTTAAGGCGTGACAAATCAAATTTTAGCGGGGGAATATATATATTATGTATAAACAATATTAATTCATAATATTTTAAATATTTTTAGAAGGGTCAACGATTGGGTTTAGGGAAGGCAACACTCCATCTTGCCCCCTCCGTAGCTACGGGCCTGATTTAGCCTTCCGTTTCGTCTCTATATATTTTGCGTTTTTGAACTCTAGAATGTCGACTCGGGTACAGATCGATTCGGTGTTGCTTTTGTGCAAAACGACGTAAACAATAATATTATAATATCGTAACATTTCAGACCACGTGCGAATCCCACTTCGTCATACTTACGCAAAAACAGTTCACCAACAGCTATCTGTACGCTAAGTTGCCCGGGTTGGCGATGCCGGATTCATCGCACGCGGTGCCAAACAACACACAGCACGTGCACTGTCCGACCAACAATCGGTTCATAGTACACGCCGGCGACACGAGCCACACAGTCGTTTGTCCGGATCCGTACTACACAGTTGAGGTTTGTCACCGGAATAATGTAACATAATAATCTACGGAATAGATTATATCATATTATATGTACTACTACAGAAAAGTACTTTAGAAAAGTAAAAAAGTTTCTCAAAATTCTGTACAAAAAAGGCTCATGGTCGAAAAGTAGGATTTGGGGCTTAATAAAGAAATAAAATAAATTCCAAAATTCTTTGCACAACTTGAAAAAACATGAGTTACCAAAAATTTCAATATGTTCAACTGTACAGACATTGAAAAAAAATTAGCACAGAACGTCGTATATTAATGATAAAATTAGCCATAAACCGGAGTTGTCGACTTGCTTATAAGTTAAACTGTCTTACTAGAATTTTTGTTAACAATCTGTAATTCATGCCATTCTGTGCTAATTTTTGTTTCAATGTTTGTACAGTTGAATATCTTGAAATTTTTGTGAACTGATATATTTTTTCAAGTTGAGGCGCAGAATTTTGGGATTGATTTCACTTCTATATTAACCTTAAAATTCAGAAACTTACCCTAGAGAACCGAAAGTTTTATGTTTATCATTTATATGTTTACTGTGTGTGTGACACAGGTGTTTTCAGATGGATGGCACACCAGAGACGTCATGTCTAATTCTTCACGAGATATCGTCATCGAGTTCATTCCAATCGATCCGGGATCGTACACAGTGTCTTGGATACAACTCTCGTCCAGGTACATTGTTCATTCTTGTACCGTAGTCTAAACCAAAAACAAATTACGCACATTACTTAAATATAATATATTATACATTAACTTAATCCTCGTTGTCGTTAAACAGTAGCTATAAGGCCTTAACATAATATCGTGTTTGCCGCAAAATACGGATTCCTGACGCCTTAAGACCCGCGTATTAAACTATAGATTAATATCAATAAAATACGACCAACGAATTATATTGATATTGTATCATATATATTTATATACATATACATTAATCCCGGGCCATAGCACAAAAACCAATTCAAAGTATTTGTGAAACGGACTTTACTTTAACAAGCATATTATACTGTGTGCATATTTATTAAACAAAATTAATTTAATGAGAAAATCGTTTCAATACGTGTATATAATGAGAACTGTAGCTGTTTTATAAAAGATAGTGGCTCACAAATACTGTATCGGAAAAATAACGTTTAGGTATCCTAAAATTGTTTCGTTGGTTAATTTTGCTGTACGTTTTTAAATATTTATAGATAATAATATTAAAATTAAAGAAATTGTCTGCATAAAATAAAACTTAACCCACGCGATAGATGTGGTGGAATATGCCACGTTGGTTGTGTAACATTTCAAAATACCCCATGAATAACTAACTAACTCTAATTGGAACCCAGGGACTCGTTTGCCTAGGTCGTTAAAAAATTATTCCAGCAAGCACTATACCTCTCAGGTGTACACGATTTATAATACGCAGTGTTTCCGCATCATAATGTAAAGGGGATGAAGTCTGTAAAAATAACAATAAATAAATCTCGCATAAACGATCGAAAATATTTTACTTGTTCCTATAATATTTTTACTGGACAAATATTTATCATTATACGAAAAATTATAAAATATTACGAAATTACTGATACACTTTATAAATAAAATATATATTATGGACTATGGTCAAGTTAGAATACCTAAATATGATTACGTATATAAACGGAAGTTTACACGTCTCGTATATTTTTGCTTTATCAGTAATTTTACGCTCAGCGCACCGTATCGATTTCGAAAAAAGTGCAAAATATATACTACATTGAACCTACAATAATATCATACGTATTCCGTATGGGATTTAGAGAGACTTAGTCGACCTCAAAAACGTAAAAAACGATATCTACTATTTGTGCAGTGCAATTGACTCGTACATTATGGATATAACAAAGTCTGCAGTATATATATACCCTTATATTATTATACTATTCGTATCGTATTTACTATTTCCTATATAACTACGAAAAAACACAAAGTGCAATTTTTTTCTCTCATAAAAATGTAGTTTTATTTTCACCGTAAAATAAAATACGACAACAATATCCGAAACAGTATGTTTAAATAACTAGTAACGACACGATTACTGCTGCAAACAAGACTGCGATGAAACAGTAAAAGAAATCGCAAGTAACAACTAAATACCAAAGTAAAATAGATTAAATTATACGTATAATTTGCTATGTTAAAGGCATATTTAGTAAAACAGAAAAACTAACTCACGCGTGTTCATAATCAAACATAGTACGCTCCCCTCATTATTATCTCTGTGATAACATGAACCGACGGTGATCTTGACTAACTCCTGAGGAGTAGAGCCCCATATATAAACTAAAGCTTATTATAGTTAAAAATTAATTCATATCATAGTATTTTATTATAAAATGTGTATAACACATAAATTTATCTACATCTCGCGTATTTCTAACTTTCTCACTTACATAATCAAACAGAAAAGAGTGAGATGTGTATCTACTTATAAATATGTAGAACAAATTTACCTTTCTCCCCTCCCTGCTTGGACTTATCGTCAAGAACCACGCGCCACGGATTAAAGGCATAATCGTATATCGTTACAACCCTTTTGTTTTTTTTTTTTTTTTACCCGGAAATGAAAACAGGATTCGAGCAGACGGGCCGTACTGTCACAGTCAGTGTCCGGAGCTTGAGGCGTGCATCAACGAGTCGCTGTGGTGCGATGGCGTGGAACACTGTCCTTCCGGTTACGACGAATCGTTCGGGTACTGCATGCACCTGCTCTACACGCACCTGGTATACAGCATCGCTCTGACCGTGGCCATCATCATCGTGGCCGTGTCGTCGGGGCTCACCGTCTTGTGGTTCCGGCGGTTCCGGTCGGCGACATCCGCGGCAGCCAGATGCCGGAGCCTGCAGTCGGCCAAGTCCGCGGAGACGGAGGCGGTCGTGTCGGCGCGCGACGTGGTTTACTGACATCAGGTCAACGACGTAGTGCACTACGTCGAATACGATCGCGTCACCACCGTCTGATCGGAAGCGGGCAATCACCGCCGCCGTCGTCATCATCATCATAATCAATACGCGCGTGCCTATAATTATTATACATTAAAATAATGTAGCTCCCATAATTTATACACCAGAGGTATTTAAACTGTGTGTCGCGGCTCCCAGCCGTGTCCTATAATTGAAAATCAATATTAAATATTTAGTTATTTTTTCTTCATATAATATTATGATGTCATATGACGAATAAATAATTAATATAAATTATACGCATATGCATTATAAACATTGATTTTTTGTCATTTATAATTTGGGATCCGTCAACATTTTGTGATGACCCAAAGTAGACGTGAGATGAAAAAGTTTGAATACCTCTGTTTCATACCATTGCCGTGGCGTTATGCCCGATCTACACGTGGCTAGTACTTCATACTAGGGTAGCAATAGATAATGACATATTTATATATTTATATTGTAAAGCTAGAAATCTATACCGAAGAATTAACTATAGACATAATATAGCGAGAGTGATTCAAGTCAGAATGGTTTAATAAGGTGAAGTTTTGTTTTTTGACTAAATGGTTAGTAATAAGCCAGGATAATCACTGTATAAGTACTAGGTATCGCAATCATTCTATCCTAGCTTGAAATACTAGCCTTGTGTAGACCGGGCATTAAGGAGAGACATTTATTTCATTTTATAAAATACGCGTTTTTTGGGGGGAGAGAGAGGGGAGGGAATCTCATCCAAAAACGTCTATTATTGCCACGGGTACAACTCATTTACATTACTATAAATAATGTATACATTTTAGGAATTATGGTTGTGCAGTGTAATGAATGGTACAGAGTTTTCGTTGCGAAAGTTGATGATATTTTATTGGGTGAACGAATACCGTAATCATAGACCGACGCGTCAACAGAGTATCGAATATTATTTGGGGGAGAAAAAAACATTATGTCACGCGCCGTGCGGAAAAGACTTTTGGTTTGAGTGCGGCGTGCGAGACTTGCGACTGATGTTGTACGTATATGCTTTATTATTTTTTCTCTTTCTTTCTCTCTTTTCATCGCCAAATCACATGGTTCGCAGGATTCGGGCAACTGAACGCCAACGCCTCCTCATGCTGTACCCGTCCCGCGCGCCCCACCCAAAGCCAATAATATCAGTCCTGATCAGCAGGCCGTGAAATCGACGTTATGCTCGATCCAAACATATATTATCTGACTCGACCTAGTTAATTCTTTTTTCGCCGCAGACATCGCCACCGCCACCGTCGCCACCGCTCGACGGTCGCCAAATTTCGGTCGTAATTTTCTGACTTGTAAAAACAAAATATCCGAACCGTGCAATATCGTTGTTATTGCGTACACCGCACGCTCTCATCAAATGGTGGATAAGAGGGTTTGGGGGTGAGGGTCTATCCGGCGGCAGATTTGTTTTGCAATTTCGCGTGAAGTCCAATATTATATCACATAAACATAATGTTATATTATTATGCGGACCCCGAGGACGTACGAGAATATTAGCTAATATAACGCGATCATATTCAATGAAACCGAAATATTTTTCCAATGATTTCGCAATGTATGAAAAATGAATTTCGAACCAGTGGTCGTTTAGACATTTAATTACATTTTATTTTTAGATTGAACGTAGAGGAAATTAGATACCTTGCAAAATATTGGTGCACTTCTCCGCTCGTCCCAATTTATGGCGAGTATTTTAAGTTTTGTTCGCAGTTCGAAGTTCGATTTGTTTATAACGTATTCTGCTTCGGCGTATGAAACTAAAATTTAGGTATCTAGTAATATTTACGAAATAAAAAAAAAACATATAAATACAACACAAAATATTAGGTATAGGTAAATGCAGTTTTAGTTCACATGCGATTTTTTTGATTTTTTTCTCCAAATAAATGTCTGTTTTAATGCATTGAATACAAAACTCAAAACTAATTCAAAAATTTTCGCAAATCATTATTTGGAAGTTATATCTTTCCAAAGTTTACGATTTTACGTATTTACACATGCATGCGCTAAACGCCGTACTTTTCTTTCCTACGTTTTCGTATTGGATTGTCACCTCTCATTTATGTTATTTTATCTTAAATGTTCACATATCCACAATAATTGTTTTGTCCCTGTTACATACTTGAAGTGGATTTGCATATCAAGTCGAAGGATATTTTCGATTTGCGAAGCGGAGCAATTGGGCCGAGGATGAAGAGTGTAGCGGCCGGTACACGCGTAGTCATTGCCGAGGGATAATGTTAATATGTTTTATTTGAGTTATCAAGGTAATTGGCATATTTCCATTCATCATAAAAATTTTTTTTTAATTAGTTTGGCTAAAATGTACTTTACCATCCCTTGCAAATTCAATTTTTTTTTTGGAACTTACTTACATTAACTATTTAAAAATAATAGTCGATACAGAATTTGTCAGTTAAGGTTTGTATTAATGCAAATTAATTTTTTTTTAAACATAAATGTTTACCGAACAAATACAATTTCGTGATAAGAAAAAAAAATTACCCAAATAATATATTTATATATATTAATAACCTGAATACATCAAAGGATAAAGGAACAAGTTTTTGCGCATTTTCGATTAATACAAAACATATGATATGTACCTATATGTAACCTCCTCTGAATGGCTACACATTATTTCGTGTTTCATTCGGACCAGACCGCAAAGAAGTTCTGAGTTCTGAGTAGAAAACCTTTGAACAGCTAGCGTATATTAACTATTTGTAATAAACTAACAGCCGTGGAACATATCGCTAAGATTTACTAATTTATCAAATGGTGGTGTAATATATAATAACACTCTCATCAGTTTCTCACCTCGCGTTTTAAATTAATTAGTAAATAGTACGTGGTATGTGTAATATAATATGTAAACGTATATAATGTACTATGTACTGTGTAGACCTACACATGGGTCAAGTAAAATTGACATTATAGATACAATCGTGATATATCCACAAAACACGATCAACCTCCTACCAATTTTTATCTTTTAGTATTGATAATTTTATTGATAAATACCTGCACATAAATATCATATTATTTAAATAGGTACTTAAGATTTCGATTAGATATAGATAGAAGGCGCATACCCATTTTGTGATAGTACAAATGTTTCTTTTATGTCAAACGATATCCGCCTTTCTTATCATGTGAATTGTTAATCACTTTATTTTTGGAAACTTTTTATGAATGTCTATCGATATTTAAATTAGTAGTTTTCGAGTTTTCAGATTGTATGTATAGGTACCTACTAAAGAATAATAAGTCACCTCTTTAAAAATGTAACATTAAATTGATGATCGTACTCATTTGAAAAAAAAAACAGTTTGTACCGTGACAGGACAATCCTTGAAATTCATAAAATATTTCATATTTATGTATTCAGAACAACGTAGGTATTATATGATATTATAATATATATAATACTCTACCAAGATTATAACTTTTACGAGTAACTAACTATAAGCAGCGAATTCCTCGTCATCGTCGTTGAAATCCATTAACCGTTTCTCAGCTGTCTGTTGTTTTGGATAGAATTTATTATGATTATTTGTTTTGTTAAACACTGCAAAGCCAGCGCATGCAAATACTTTTATATCTTGGAGGATATTATTGTATATAATTTTGCGAGGTATAAAAGTGTTTGAATAACTTTGTTATTAAAAAGTTTTTAAGGACGTCAAAGAAAAAGTTGGAGGTATTATTGTTACGGTCAAAAGTAAAATGTATTATAGCATATTATATATACATCATTCGTTTAATGGCACACTATATTCTTACAATTTTTTTTTCCAATTAATTATTGCCTTTAAAATTTGCTCACTTGTGTATACAGCCATTACACAATAATAAAATATAATATGAAATGATTTTACTTTCAAAGTTTTTTCGTGTATAGTTATCAATCAACTCCACCATTGTCGTCTTTGTTTTATTGTTGATATTCTAAATCTATAGGTACCTCGAACCTATCTACTAAACATTCATCCAACGCTTCAACGAACCCTATAAGTGTGCGGGTGTTTTTGCGAGTTTATTAAGATTTATTTTGCTTTTGTAATTCACACTAATGGGTTTCTAAAATCTATCGTTTGTGCATTATACTTTAAATGCGATTACGACAAATACAATGTTAGGTTAGGTAGGAACACATCAGTGATCAGTATTTTACGTATCTATATTATTTATACCCCTGTATTATACATCCGCTAACTTCAACAATCGAATTAGGAAAGACGAACAAAATGTTTAATACATTTTAATAAAAAAAAAGGGGGGCACTATAAATGTATTAGGGGAAATCGATCTGGAATAAATTGACCGACGACCGTAAGCATATTATGTAGTCATGGTATTTCTCTTTTGAGACATTCCGAGGTATTGACCGAACTACCAATAATTGAAGTAGTTGCGTACGATAGCCAATAGGTGGATTAAAAACTAAAAAGTGTTGAGGAGGGTTTACAAAACATCAAAAAACTTGAAACGATTCGTGGTAAGGCTAACAAAAACTAAATCCTACTTCCTGTTTCATATTGTATAATAGACACTTTGCAGTAATACAAATATGTTTTTTTCTACGTTATAATTAAGTCATATTATATATCCAAGCAATATATTTTGATAAGCAATTAGAAATAGCCAAACTAGTCGTTAGAGTTAATTATTGTTTTTATTTTTTTCGTTGCGAATTTTAATATGGAGTTAAAAAAAATCGTAGATACAAATACATAATGCACAATTACAATGTTTAGCAATAACAATCGATTATTATGATCTACGCACACACGCACATACATTATCAGTGCATTGTTTGTTTTCTTTCTCTCTCCGACACCTACGTGAAACATAATTTGCTTTCAGCATAACCTGCAATGGTGTCGAGTCAATCGTACTGCAATTAGAGTGAATTTACCTTTTGCAATAAAACTTTAAGTTAAGAAAGACTGTCTATGTTTGTACGTTGGCATTTTTACGATGTTTAAATTTTTTCCGGCGATAAATTATGGGCATTTTTAAATTTTAATATTTTACATAGACACCTACTCATAATTTGCATAAAAGTTGAAATATCGTAAAAATCTGACAAGCAAACACATTAGGTAATATTCCAACCTATGTTTAATCGTTACCTCTTATAAGATATTGCACAACACCGATTGGTTAAATCAAAATTATAAATATTGTTACGTTGCTATGTCACGTGTAGTTCAGAGATGAGAGAAAACAAATAGCGTGCTAATATATCCTTTTGACAATTTAGTACATAATATTTTTTAATAATATTATGTGTGTATATTATCTTAATCGATCATTTTCGTTAATGACGAACATATATTAATTAGTAGGTAAGGTTAAGTACCTATAGTTAAAAATCAGGGTAAATAATAACGGTCTTATGTTATATTTTATTAATTTATTATTATATACCTTCCTAATACTCCGTGACCATTAAAATTAAACAGTATAATATATACTTATCTATAATCTATATCCTATATTATAATTTATAATCGATGTACAAAGGTGATATATACGTATATAGACGCATATAGTTAATGACTAATGAGTATATTATACTTATAGGTAAGTGTTTGCGTGTAATATTCGCTTTGGTGAGTCGTGCGTGAAGGAGTTTTTTGTTCAGTCATGTTCATCGGAGCGATTTTGTACTCGAGGGTAAGACTTTACGGTTTGTATTTTTCAAGCCTTAAAGTCGCAGGTTTTTTGAACGCCGAGGAAATTGCGCGTTTTCGTTTAAATAAGACCACAAGTCGCATTGTAGCGTCGATCGGAAGTAGGACGGCCAGACGAACTTTGATCGATATGAATCAAATATTTCTTATTTGTACTTTTAGTTTGTCTACATTATATCAATCACATTATATAATATTAAAACGCTCTCCAAATCGCAGCGCAATGTGTATAATGGCTAATATATATATAAAAAAAAAAACATTGAAAATATAATTATTTTAATTATAAATATATACAATAATATGCAATATAATAATATGTATTATATTATGGGTTTATGCATAATATTACTGACTTACAATGTTTTTGAAATTGTGTTGTATACGCGCCCACGTGCAATATTTTTAAATATATTATAGTTGTTTTGTTTTTGACGTTGTTAATTCCGAGTAAAATGTTTAATCCGGAGTGCTTCCAGGTGTTAGTGATACTGTGTACCTTGCTCGTGGACAAAAACTGTGTTACAAAAGAAATGTAATAATCGTATAATTATATAAATATAGGTATATATTTTTTTAATCAATATATTATTATAATTATTGAATATAGTATTTCAACTTGACATTGTTTTACATAGTAAAATTACGATATTGATATGATATTGAAATATTATATTCCTGATTTAATGAGACCGCGACCATATTATAGATTGTGCAGTGTACACAATATTATGATGTACATCGATATTTTAACATATCGGTTATGTTTCGTTATGTTTTAAATAATGTGTATAATAGGTAGATAGGTAAATCAAATTTTTGTAATGTTGTTGTTGTCGATATGCATCGTCATTGTTTTATTACACAGCAACGAATTATATTTTCGTAGTAAATTATTATGTCAAGTACAACCAATAACCGTATTATATTATAGCTATTATTATATATTATAAGTATCTAGTCAATAATATTAGATAATAATTTATTATCTTTAGAGTGTATAGGAATTGTATTTTGTATATTTCTGGTTGGTTTTGATTTTGTTCTGTATTGTTTTATTGTCTTTTTTTTTTTTTACTATTAATTTAACTTACTGACGTGTTGTTATAATATTATAATTGAACAACATTTAAATTCTTTTTATTTGTTAAATATTTCACGCCATCTCTGCATTATTAAATAATATGTATACATTTAGATTCAAAATGTAATTTAATTATGTATTATTATTATACATACTATTCTTGAAAATGTTAACTTGATAAAAATTAAGTTAATATATAGAAATTTTTTTTTTAAATATCTATAATAGCAAAATATAATATACAAAATAACAATATATAACTAATTTAGTTGGTATATACATTATACATAAATACCATATTATGAATATTAACATTTACTTTTAAAATCTTAGAAGATCTATAGTTATTGGACTTATCTTTTTAAGTCTAATAATTTATATGAGATGAACGTCAACACTATGTCATATAATAATGGTCACTGAAATTAAGAACATGTTTGTATATTGTATATAATATTATATTTGTACATTCACTTGTTAACCATATTCACTTAAATAATCGTTATTTTTAATATAATTAAAAATTTAAATATTAAATTATTAATTATTATATAGGCAAAGTCGAAATTTATTGTTAATTTTGTATTTATATATCTTCAATTTGTTACAACTTAACCAATTTTATTATGGTACTCATTTAAATATTGTAAATGTACGTTGGTATAATTCATAGTATATTATGTCAAAACGAAAAAAAAAACTATTTTACTGGACAATTAAACGAAATACATATAGAAATCTTGTTTTGAAAGGACTTATCATTGCCTACCAATATCATACCAAATAACTTAGTTAATGAAAATTTGTTTCTACACACAAAACAATTGCTCATAATTCTCTGCATTTCATTGGCCGTTCATAGAATATAATAGAAGCGGAAAACTAAGAGATAGACAAGGCAAGAGTAGTATGTATATCGCAGAGTTGTGATCATGCAAATTTTGTTATGATATTAGTCATGTGTTTGACTGAGAATTTAAAGCATTAAAAAACATTGAAAATGCATCAAAAATCCTAAAAAGTGCACTAAAACATGATTATTATTTAAATATATAAATTATAATATAAATTGATTATTATTTGTTGTATTACATTTTTTTTAATTGTTATCTTTTGAGAGGTTCAAATGTATTAAAAATTATTATTTATTCATGGTAAATAGTTTTATTTTATTTCAGGTAGTGCTTAGATATATATTAAACAAATGTATTAAAAATGCTATCGAAGTCGCATAGCTGCTGGGTACGTTGTACGAGATTGCTTCGGTGAATTTGTGCCCAACAACAACCAGAGACAGAGCGAAGGCCCCTCCCGTAGTCTCACGTTGGCGGACGGAATGACAAGAGTTGGAAAGCTGCTAATATATAGGTACACATTTCAAATAGTTGCGTACGAAAATTCTAATTTTATCAGTTATATGAATTTCAGACTATATCCGTAAATGGATCCAGTAAGTATCAATAAGACAGTATTTTATTTCATCCAAAGAAAATCGTGATAATAATATAATCTCTCTTCATATGATTAAATGTATTGACGGTGTCGCTTTTTTTCGTCCCTTAGAGGATTATTTTGTAGCAAAAATCGTCTCATCCGAGAGTTCTTTAGCGCCCGCGCCTCTCGGCGACCGAGTCATCTCGTTTTTGATCGACCTTTATCCATCGCCGTTTTTACTCTATTCAGCGCCGGTGGGACAGATTTTTCTCATCGGTCCTAGACATTTTTTTCGTGGGCACAAAACATTTTCTCGGCACGCATACTGATTCGTTTGAATTTTTTTTGTATTTCATATACAAATATTACTTAAAAAGTAAAATATTTATTGGAATCGATGTGGACACAACCATCAATCACACGTTTTTAAGCAAATTATTTTGGACACGTCTCCTTCGCGCGCCGGCATAACAATTTATTTTTACTCTCAATCGTTTATTATAATATACCGATTATCAGAGCTGATAACGTGCGCCCGATCATAATTATGAATTAATTTGTATAAATGTAGAAAGCAGACGCTACTAAGAGCTATTATTCAATACAAGAATTCACTTGAGCAACTGTATCGTTCGACTTCGCGGACGTTTCGGGAATAAGAACTAAAACGATTTAGTTGACAAAAATACGAATACAAAGTCGATGAAAGAAAAGGCTACGGCGAGCGGCACGAAAAAGGCGTGTTTGCGCGTGGTAGGTAGCGAAAGAGAAAGAGCCGTGGCGCGCGCGCAACCGTCGAATAGGCGAACGAGAGATTGCCCGAGATCAGTCGACGGTTGTTAAGTGTGTAAAATACCATTCGAGACTGTTCGCGTGAACACGGCACGGTAGACCGTTGACAAATACAACGACAAAAAGGACGGAGCGAAATTCGGTTGGTACAATCGCATTGGTATAGGTAAGTGGAGATACTGCGCGAAGGAATAAGAAGAGCAAGACTACTTGACGTCGTCGGATTCTATACTGCGTACGAGTGATCGGCGAGTGGACCCGCGACGAATGCTGATATGAGTCGATCGAGGGAAATCCAAGCCGTGGACAGGTCGCGTTGCGTAACCTTGAACGTCAGTTCGCGTCGATCCGGACGTAGTGCGCCGAGTATCGTGAAGATCGGAGCTGTCTCTCGGAATCTAGTAACGCACAGCTACCAGCACGGGCGGTTGTGGCTCGGGTCGAGCGGAGTCAAAGTACTCGCCTTCAGAGTTTGAGCGTATACTAACTCGACCGGAGCTTGTTCGATGCTCGCTTTGACCGTGTTGCGCTGCGGCACGAATAGTACGATATAGGCAGTTTGCGTTCTGTGCACTGCGGCGATTCGTACGTGGTGAACGCGGACTTGTGCGTGCTGTAATATTAGTCCAAAACTTAACGCCAAAATAGCCATACGCCAAATTAGTTTACGCCAAAGTGGCCACGCCAATACGGCCACGCCAAGATGCCCTAGATCGCCGCTTTGACCGTGTTGCGCTGCAGTACGAGTAGTACGATAGGCAGCTTGCAGGCTGTCCACCGCAGTGATGAGCGCGGACTCGTGCGTCCTGTCAAAACGTTCTACCATGCGGTTGGTCTAAGGGTGATAGTGTTCGAACATGTGCTGAATTCCGAAGGTGATCAAAAGTGGTTTGAACAGATCCTACTCGAACTGTCGGCCTCGGTTGTTGCAGGTGATTACGTCGGGTACGTCAAACCGTGCTATCTAGTTCGTTGTCAAAACCTGTGCCACTGCAGTGTAGGCTGACATATTTTCAATCTGGCCAGCTTGTGATTCGGCCGACGGCGGTCAGTATAGAAATAATATTACCACGTTATTCAATCTAGTAAATCATTTTGTAATTTTATTCATTTTATCGAAAATAGTTCACTTTTTAACTTAGCCTATCTCCTTCCCATAGATCTAATATGTCTTTGTACCAAATTTCGTCGCAATCGGTCCACCAATTGCAATTTTTTTACCATGCATAATTGCATTTTATATTATTAAGAAGTAAATTCTTAACACATAATATTTAAATTTAACAAAAATCAAATCAAATATAAAAATATGACCATACAAATGCATATATATTTTTTTTTTATACACAATTTGGTATTTTAATTAGGAATTTACGAGTATAATAAAATTACTATTTAATAAAAATTCAAATTCAAATTCAACTATTGTTTCATAGTACAGTATAATTTATTATACATATTTTATTTTAATTTTCGAATATGCAGTTTTTTAAAAATAAATTAGAAGCTAAACTGAATAATATTAGCCTTTATTACACATTACCCTCCAGATTTGAATAAATTATGCACAAAAATTTAGTGTCAAATGCATACGTTTCATGAAAACTGTTCTTTGATGTCTAGAGAGCTGATATATAAAGTAAGTGCACACATTTACAGATGTTTGAGCCGTTTGAGGTATATATTTATATTTGTTTGTATAGAGATAATTAAAATAATTTTATATATATGTAGATATTACAACAATATCCCTTGTTAATATTAAAAATAAACGATGTGGTTAATGGTTTTTCTTGTTTATTACGTACCTCCATAAATAATAAAATCGCAAGTTTGAACTACTAAGTTTAACAACTTATAATGTGATTGGGTCTTTATCTGAAAATACACAAAATCTAGTGGTTAAAGTTAGTAAGTATTTACAGATTACATCTATCTTGTTAATTTATTAGAGGTAAAGAAATACATACATTGTGTTTAATTTTAAAAGCAATATTATAGCAATCCCAATACTCGACCAAGTTTGAAAACAATTAAGCCTCATGCAAAACATACATCGTGTACAGCAAAATTCAACATTACTATAAAGCAGAAAAACACGAAAAGGTAATATAATATTCACTGGGGGGGGGGGGGGGTATGGTAAGAGCCTGCACGTGGCGCCCCCTGCATAGTTTCTCTGTCTACAAGATAAGATCAACTAACTAATCTTAACAACACCGGTGCGAAAATGCCAATATTCACTTATTATAATTTTTTTTTTTATTGGTCGTATTTGACATCAGCAGCAAAAGCTAATAGTCTCAATTAGTATGCGCAATTTTTTTTTTAGATTTTATTATATAGACATGAGTATTTAAAAATTGTAAATAGTTTTTACATCTTAAAATACTTATAACTCGCTTTAAAATTAAAATATAACAAAAAACATATGAGGTTGTATAGATAATAATCTTACCTTTAAATTTTAAATTTTATTTTAGAGAACAATTCACTCTACATTTTAAACTAACAGAGCTACACGCGTTTCTGCTGATTGTAAAAATTGCTATGTTACGCACTTGTAAATTGTAATACGTAGACAACCTTAGATTATATACTGTGGTCCTGTGGATGTAGCCACTCGGTAGTCGGTATAATACATGAGGTATTAGATTTGAAGCCAAAATACTCGAAAAAGCTAGAGCCTTGGTTATTACTGCGCATGCGTAAATGACTGATAATAAATTAATACTACGATATCACTTGCCAGTTATAAGACTACGGTACTAGTAAGTACCTAGTAATTAATAAATAGAAGTGCTCACAAATTAATTTTTTCTGTTTTAAACAACTGTTTTTTATGTTGTTTAAATGTTTTACACTCTGTTAAATATACACAATTTAAATAATAAATACCTATGTAGTTCCAGTTATAGTATAATAAAACATATTTTCATATTACCCTGTTCTGCTTTAATAAATAAATAAATTGTTTATAGTACTACGCTGCGGCAGTACCTATACGGCATTATAGAATCTGTTCGACACGACGTCACTCGGCATATCGGAGTGGCAGAGGGTAGGCAATATTTACAAGACTTTGAGGCAACCTGTATCATCTATAAACCTTGGATACTATAGTAACTACTAACTAAATAAATTATAACCACTTCTAAGTTTTTTTTTAACGTATACTCTATAAATAAACGGAGATACGCGGGTATACGGCCGTATAGCCCCGTATACTTCTTAGAATTTTCGGTGATAAAACAAAATGCTCTGTATATTTGTAATTTTCATTTCTCAGATAGTATATAATTTTACTATAATATATTGGTATTAGCTGACTATCAAAACAGATTTTGAGGAGAACCAATTAGCAGTATTACTTAATAGATACTAGATACTGATATAAATATATTATGTCTATTTTTAACTCGTTATGATTGGAAATGTATAATATTGTATATGAGTGTGTGGGTATGACATAATATATTATGCAGGTATAATGTAAGTACATATACTTACATTATATATACATTATTTTTCAATTCTGAATCGTTTATATTTATTATTCAATTTTATAACAACGTTTATTAAAATTATTTAGAAAAACTATCGTCTATAATCATTATAAACAGCAAGTCAGCAATCACTAATCAGTAACCAATAAGTTATCTGGCAGGTAGTAGCAGCTGTACCGTCTGTACCTTTTCTGTATTCAGTCAGTTAAGTTGTTGAAAAATACTTGTATATTTGTAATCTGATAATTTGGATGTTATTTTAATCGAGTGAAGCGATAAAAAAATTTTTTTTTTGATTTAATGTTATAGTTATGTAAGTAGGTATAAAGTAATTGACACCTAAGATCTAGAAGGTGTATACTGTAAACCCACGAATAGTTTTAGCAGTATACCGCCGATTAAAACAAATAACAATACACAAAACACAACATTTGATTTTAATTTACGCGCGCGTAGTTAGAATAATGTGATTGACCGAACAGAATTACGCGCATGCGCACAAACGGTTGGGGCTCTAGGTTATTCTGGCTTCAAGAATTAGCTCGATACCTACATCCATAATTTATGATATAAAAGGAGACGATATCACAGACATATAAAAATATTTTTAAAAGTATTTTTATATATCTGTGGACAATATACATGCGCGTATCAATTTCTCTTAACAATTTTAAATTTCTGATAATAAGACGAAATAGTAGATAACATGGTAATGGTATAGCTATGTCATCGGTGAACGCGGTAAATTGTTAAAACCTCTAAGACTTTATAAATATTTATAATTAGTTATATTATAATAATTATATACCTATAAAAAGTATAAATCTGTGGCACAGTCAATATAATTTATACTGTTCGGGTAAATGAATAATTTCATAAAAATCAGTATTCAGTATACCAACATCCATTTCAGAGCGGCGAATATGATGCGTTTAACGTTCGTAACCGCACAAACAGAAGTTTCACTAGAAGAATCGATGTTTTTGTAAGTTTTTTTTAATATTCTTTTGTTGTAAATATATTTATATAAATATGTCCAAACGGACGAGCGTCTTAAATACTGAAGCGCGCAATAGTATTAAAAACGGTAAACCATACACCCTTATGACGCGCAAAATTCAATAATTAACACTTATATTTCACGCGTATCTTTTTTTCTAAACAGAAAGTTTTCAACTTTCCCCAACCAAAAAAATACATAAATAAATAAATAAATATGCTTCAAATAGGTATAAATAAATCGTATACTTAAAAAATATTGTAGATTTTACTACTTATGAACTTGTGGACTAGTTTATAAGGTTCAGTATGGCATGTGACAACCATTTATTGTTATTTACTTATAACTTATTATCGGGGACTGACATAGGTATAAAAAATAATTAAAGCCTGTCAGTAAAAGAATTGGTGGATTATGTCTGTACACATATACAATGATTTTCCCATTGATAAATAATTAATGATGATCATTGATCAATGAACATTCGTATTTTAATTATTATATTTTAAATTCAATATTTATACAATTCTCATTCTATTATAATATAAGTTTTAAAAAAATATCCAAAACAAATCATAAGATGTAGCGAAAGCACTATTAAATAAAAACTATAAATTACTTGATGTATAGCAACTGACAATAGACAAATATTATTATAAGACAGCTTACTGAATTAAATTTACAAGGTTTTTTTACTAGAAACATATTACTATTAATATCTATCGGAAATAAACTGATGACATTTCAAATTTAAAATATTCACAAATAGCTTAAAATAAAATAATATATAATTTACCTACCCATATTATGTGGCCATTGGCTATTACATTTAATATCATACCAAAAAATAAAAATACGTAAATATATATTAATAAATTATAAATGAATAATAACTATAGTTGTTAATTTTGAATTCTTATAATAATTAGAGAATTTTATATGCTTTGAAAAAATGTATGTTGCTTACTTCGTTATCTGGATTTAGACCAAGACTTGTTCCGATGTCATGACTTATGTTTAGTTCTTTTAGTTTTTCAAATATTTTGCATTCTACGCAGAGGCGTATTTAGGCACACGCCCTATAGGCCCGGGCCTAGAGCGGAAACATTGGAGGGCGGCCAATTTCAACAATTTTTTTTTACAAAATTAGAAAAATTATTTTTCATTTGATGAAATCAAACTCATCTAATTTTTGTTCGCTCAAAATTAATCATATATCTACATATATCTCAATGTATCTTTTTAATATAATATTATAATATAATAAATTGTATATTTAAATACGTTTTAGAAAAAATTGTAGGAAGTATGAAGGGGGAGGAAGGCGGCGAATTGGAAAGTGCCTAGAGGCGGAAAAACCTTAAATACGCCACTGATTCTATGAAGATGTGTTTGATTGTAATTGTGGTGCCACATGCTTGGCATATTGGTGGATTTTGCCATAATTAATTTATTGTAATAAATATTAATTCTTAATTTCGTATTCGGAGAAAATGGTTGACTTAGAATTTTACAAACTAGCTGGCGCCTGACATGGTCGGTACGGAAATTTAATGTATACTTTAAAAATCAGAAATTACGTTTATTTTAAATTAACATTTTTATTTAATATTTTATAAAAAATATATTTTAGTAAAAATATGCACGCGCCTCTAAAATTTAAACACCATCTTGAGACGCAATCGATTAAAGATTCTAAAATTTCAATAAAATAGCAAAGCAGAAATGAACGAAAAACATCCTTTCCGTATAATTTTTTTATTTTTCATAAATAACATTATTTCTAGACTTCAAGTCAGAAGTATTTGATGCGTTTTCATATCAGCGTCGGAATTCATCCACGTCACGGAGTCCAATAAAGCCCGAAAAATTGATATTTAAGGTAAGTTTGTTTTAATACCTATTCTTTTGCGGCTTGCAATTATAAAAAAATTGAGGTACACGTTCGTACACTTTTACAATGGTGATTTTCGCAAATAGTTTATTACCTATGCATTTGAAACTAAAAACATATATATTTGCAAACATACTTTATATTACGATTTTTTCAAATATAATAAAATACTCTCTTGAACCCAAAAAGTCAGATTTATAGTCTTTTACAATTTTTTAAGTAAAATCAAGACTACCATATTTTGATATATGGCTGTATTTCATACAGAAATTGATTTTCATAGATACTAAAATATGGAAGTATTGAATTTAAGCTATATGTTTATTTTTGTACCATATATCCAATTATATGACAATATTGAATTTTAAATTACTTATAAATAATAAAATATTATCAACTGTTAGTTATTTAAAATTTGATTAAAATTGTTGTATTATAATCGTACAGGTAATAAGTTTGGCAATTAATTATTTAATAGTTGTATGTAATCAATATCTTTAATCAAAAAATTATTATAAAACACTAAATACAAAAAAAATACTTTTTGTAATTTAGTTAATAAAGTGAAAAATTAAAAAAAATTCTTAACTGATAATAAGTATAAAATTATTAAAAGCTATTGAACAACAAGACTAACATTATTTACGAATTTAAATAATATAGGTAATACTTTTTTGAAATACAATGTAAAAAAAAGTTACTTTTTTTGTAATTATCATGACCTTACACTACCTATAAAAATAGCTTTAAAAATAAAAATAAGTATAATTTTACTAAACAAATTAATCATTATCTTTAAGGTTTATTTATTTTATTATTATTATTACTATTAGTATTAGTATTCATTATTAGTAGGTATTATTAATTTCAGATACTTCTAAGTGTTTTTAAAAATTATGGTAAGTACCTATCTGGGATAAGTTTTGCTTTGACTGTTTTAATATGCGAGATTCCAGGCTCTTCAGTAAATGCAAATTTCTAATTTATGTCTGATGATTTTATTTTTGAATTCCTAGTTTTTTTAAAAACTATAATTACTTTAAAATCTCCTTGCTCATAAGTTGTTGTATAAAAGCTCGGTCGGGGAATTCTTTTGTAACTTGGTTAGGCCGATCAGAGTATGTCATTGCAATTTTTTCTATCCGAGTCATGTAGGTTTATAACGTTCGATCACGTTGCCTTTGTAATTTATATTTTCAATAAATAAGGTATGATAAAAAAAAAGTATTCACAAAAATTAAATCTTCAATAAAATTCCATTAATATTTATCACAATCTAAACAATAGGAACTGTCTAAACCATCATTACTCAATGATCTAATAATTGAAAATAAATTGTTCAGTTTATGAGTTTGGAGATTGTGGACTGAAGTCATATATAAAATTTCAAAATTTTTTTAATTTCTTCTATTCTAATTTATTTGACTATTGTTGTTTATGTGTATTTCATATACTTAGCATTACATACTGCAGTCTTCAGAGTGTATTATAATTTTTTTTTTTTTGTTTTGATCCTTAAAAACAAATTGCCTGCGGACGCCAATCCCCTCTTTCCATTTTTTTTTTTCATAATTTAACTCTAGTTTATTTTTTTGTATACAAACATTAAACTTCAATAACCATGTTCCCTATATGTAATCTATAATCCATGATTTTAGTAATCTAAATAGTTTATTTCTTTATTTTTTTACACATTATATACTGCAGTCTTCAGTATGTATTCTAATCTAACAATTATTTCCAATTTTTTTTTTTTGTTGATCCTTAAAAACGATTTGCCTTCGCGCGCCAATCCCCCTTTTCAATTTTTTGTCACAAATTAGTTCTGATTGATTTTTGTGTACACAATTATTAATTTTAAATGTCTATATACCACTATTTAATATCGATCCAACATGATTCTATTAATCTCAACAATTTATTTCATTTCATTCACTTATTATTACATACTGCAATCTTCAGAGTGTATTCTTTTATTATAATTTTTTATAATTTTTTTTTTGTTTTGATCCTTGAAATAAATTTGCCTATGGGCGCCAATCCCCTCTTTCAATTTTTTTTTCATAATTCAGTTATGATTGATTTTTGTGTACTCAATTAATAATTTTAAATGTTTTCATACCACTATTTATTATTATGAATTTATTATTATCAACAGTTTATTTCATGTCCTTAATTTAGCCTTACATACTGCAGTCTTTAGTGTGTATTCTTAAATCATAGTTTAACTTAAATATTTTTTTTGTTGATCATTAAAAACAATTTGCCTTCGGGCGCCAATCACCCTTTTCAATTTTTTTTTTCACAATTAAATTCTGATTGATTTTCGTGTACACAATTATTAATTTTAAATGTCTTCGTAACACTTTTAACACTTTTTAATATCGATCAATCATTATGATTCTTTTAATCTCAATAATTTATTACATTTCATTAACTTATTATTACATACTGCAGTCTTCAGAATGTATTCTTATATTATAATTTTTTATAATTTTTTTTTTTTTTTTTTGATCCTTGAATCAATTTGCTTGCCGGAGCCAATCCCCTCTTTCCATTTTTTTTTTTTCATAATTTAGTTTTGATTGATTTTTGTGTAGAAAAACTTTAATTTTAACTTTATTTTGTATGTGTATTCTTTTATTAACATTTTTTCGAATTTGTTTTTTTAATCCTTAAAAACAATTTGCCCGCCGGGGTCAATCCCCTTTGTTGAACCTTAAAAACAATTTGCCGCCATGGACCGCCAACATAATTAAACTCAACGCGCACGCCGTTCTGTTGTGGGTTACTCAAAATTGTTATAAGTTACTTTTCTTATGAAAACGACGACGTCGGACCGCCAACATAATTTATCTCAACGCACACGCTGTTCTATTGTGAGTTACTCGAAATAGATATATGTTACTTTACTTGTGACGACGACGACGTCGGCCCGCCAACTTAATTAAACTCGGCGAGAAAATCATATTGTAACGAATAACTCTAAATCGTTTTAAGTTACTTTTCTCGCGACGACGCCGAAGTCGGACCACCAACATAAATTATCTCAACGTGCACGGCGTTCTATTTTGGGTTACTCTTATTCGTTATAAGTTACTTTTCTCGTGATGACAACGACGTCAGACTGCCAACATAATTAAACTCGGCGGACACATCATATTATAACGAATAACTCGAAATCGTTATAAGTTACTTTTCTCGTGATGACAACGACGTCAGACCGCCAACATAATTAAACTCGGCGGGCAAATCATATTATAACGAATAACTCTAAATCGTTATAGATTACTTTTCTCGTTATGACAAGGACGTCAGACTGCCAACATAATTAAACTCGGCTGCCACATCATATTATAACAATTAACTCTAAATCGTTATAGGTTACTTTTCTCGTTACGACGACGACGTAGGACCACCTACATAATTTATCTCGACGCGCACGCAGTTCTATTGTGGGTTACTCTTAATCGTTATAAGTTACTTATCTCGTGACGACGACTACGTCAGACCGCCAACATAATATATCTCAACGCGCTCGCTGTTCTGTTGTGGGTTACTCTTAATTGTTATAAGTTACGTTTCTCGTGACGACGACGAAGTCGGACTGCCAACATAATTTATCTCGACGCACACGCCGTTCTAATGTGGGTTACTCTTAATCGTTATAAGTTACTTTTTTCGTGATAACGACGACGTCAGACTGCCAACATAATAAAACTCGGCGGACACATCATATTATAACGATTAACTCTAAATCGTTATAAGTTACATTTATCGTGATGACGACGACGTGAGACTGCCAACATAATTAAACTCGTGGGACACATCATATTATAACGAATAACTCGATATCGTTATAAGTTACTTTTCTCGTGACGACGACTACGTCAGATTGCCAACATAATTTATCTCAACGCGCACGCCGTTCTATTGTGGGTTACTTTTAATCGTTATAAGTTTTCTTTTCTTGTGAAGATGAGGAAGTCGGACCACCAACATAAATTATCTAAACGTGCACGGCGTTCTATTTTGGGTTACTCTTAATCGTTATAAGTTACTTTTCTCATGATGACAACGACGTCAGACTGCTGATATAATTAAACTCGGCGGGCATATCATATAACTGTAAATCGTTATAAGTTACATTTCTCGTGATGACGACGACGTGAGACTGCCAACATAATTAAACTCGGCGGAAACATCACATTATAACGAATAACTCAATATCGTTATAAGTTACTTTTCTCGTGACGACGACGAAGTCGGACTGCCAACATAATTTATCTCGATGCGCACGCCATTCTATTGTGGGTTACTCTTAATCGTTATAAGTTACTTTTTTCGTGATTACGACGACGTCAGACTGCCAACATAATTAAACTCGGCTGCCACATCATATTATAACAATTAACTCTAAATCGTTATAGGTTACTTTTCTCGTTACGACGACGACGTAGGACTGCCAACATAATTTATCTCGATGCGCGCGCCGTTCTATTGTGGGTTACTTTTAATCGTTATAAGTTTTCTTTTCTTGTGAAGATGAGGAAGTCAGACCACCAACACAAATTAACTCAACGTGCACGGCGTTCTATTTTGGGTTGCTCTTAATCGTTATAAGTTACTTTTCTCGTGACGACGACGAAGTCGGACTGCCAACATAATTTATCTCGATGCGCACGCCATTCTATTGTGGGTTACTCTTAATCGTTATAAGTTACTTTTTTCGTGATTACGACGACGTCAGACTGCCAACATAATTAAACTCGGCTGCCACATCATATTATAACAATTAACTCTAAATCGTTATAGGTTACTTTTCTCGTTACGACGACGACGTAGGACTGCCAACATAATTTATCTCGATGCGCGCGCCGTTCTATTGTGGGTTACTTTTAATCGTTATAAGTTTTCTTTTCTTGTGAAGATGAGGAAGTCAGACCACCAACACAAATTAACTCAACGTGCACGGCGTTCTATTTTGGGTTACTCTTAATCGTTATAAGTTACTTTTCTCGTGATGACAACGACGTCAGACTGCCAACATAATTTATCTCAACGCGCTCCCCGTTCTGTTGTGGGTTCTTCTTAATCGTTATAAATTACTTTTCTCGTAACAACAACGACGTCGGACCGCCAACATAATTTATCTCAACGCGCACGCCGTTCTATTTTGGGTTACTCTTAATCGTTATAAGTTACTTTTTTCGTGATGACGACGACGACGTCAGACTGCCAACATAATTAAACTCGGCGGCCACATCATATTATATCAATTAACTCTAAATCGTTATAGGTTACTTTTCTCGTTACGACAACGACGTCGGACCGCCAACATAATTTATCTCGACGCACAAGCCGTTCTGTTGTGGGTTACTCTTAATCGTTGTAAGTTACTTTTCTCGTGACGACGACGAAGTCGGACTGCCAACATAATTTATCTCGACGCACACGCCGTTCTATGGTGGGTTACTCTTAATCGTTATAAGTTACTTTTCTCGTGACCACGACGACGTCTGACTGCCAACATAATTAAACTCGGCAGGCACATCATATTATTACGAATAACTCTTAATCGTTATAAGTTACTTTTGTCTGACGACTACTACGTCAGACTGGCAACATAATTAAACTCGGCGGCCACATCATATTATATCAATTAACTCTAAATCGTTATAGGTTACTTTTCTCGTTACGACAACGACGTCGTACTGCCAACATAATTTATCTCGTCGCACACGCTATTCTATTGTGGGTTACTCTTAATCGTTATAAGTTTCTTTTTTCGCTTTGACGACGACGTCCGACTGCCGATATAATTAAACTCGGCGGGCATATCATATTAAAACGATTAACTGTAAATCGTTATAAGTTACTTTTTTCGTGATGACGACGACGTCAGACTGCCATATAATTTATCTCAACGCGCTCGTCGTTCTGTTGTGGGTTACTCTTAATCGTTATAAGTTACTTTTCTCGTGACGACGACGAAGTCGGACTGCCAACATAATTTATCTCGACGCACACGCTGTTCTATGGTGGGTTACTCTTAATCGTTATAAGTTACTTTTCTCGTGACGACGCCGACGTCAGACTGCAAACATAATTAAACTCGGCAGGCACATCATATTATTACGAATAACTCTTAATCGTTATAAGTTACTTTTGTCTGACGACGTCTACATCAGACAGGCAACATAATTTATCTCAACGCGCGAGCCGTTCTATTGTGGGTTACTTTTAATCGTTATAAGTTTTCTTTTCTTGTGAAGATGAGGAAGTCAGACCACCAACATAAATTAACTCAACGTGCACGGCGTTCTATTTTGGGTTATTCTTAATCGTTATAAGTTACTTTTCTCGTGATGACAACGACGTCAGACTGCCGATATAATGAAACTCGGCGGGCATATCATATTTTAACGATTAACTGTAAATCGTTATAAGTTACTTTTTTCGTGATGACGACGACGTCAGACTGCCAACATAATTAAACTCGGCGTCCACATCATATTATATCAATTAACTCTAAATCGTTATAGGTTACTTATCTCGTTACGACAACGACGTCGGACCGACAACATAATTTATCTCGACGCACATGCCATTCTATTGTGGGTTACTCTTAATCGTTATATGTTACTTTCACCGTGATGACGATGACGTCGGACTGCCAACATATTTAAACTCGGCGGGCACATCATATAATAACGAATAACTCGAAATCGTTATAAGTTACTTTTCTCGTGATGACAACGACGTCAGACCGCCAACATAATTAAACTCGGCGGGCAAATCATATTATAACGAATAACTCTAAATCGTTATAAGTTACTTTTCTCGTGACGACGACGAAGTCGGACTGCCAACATAATTTATCTCGATGCGCACGCCATTCTATTGTGGGTTACTCTTAATCGTTATAAGTTACTTTTTTCGTGATTACGACGACGTCAGACTGCCAACATAATTAAACTCGGCTGCCACATCATATTATAACAATTAACTCTAAATCGTTATAGGTTACTTTTCTCGTTACGACGACGACGTAGGACCGCCTACATAATTTATCTCGAAGCGCACGCAGTTCTATTGTGGGTTACTCTTAATTGTTATAAGTTACTTTTTTCGTGATAACGACGACGTCAGACTGCCAACATAATTAAACTCGTGGGACACATCGTATTATAACGAATAACTCGATATCGTTATAAGTTACTTTTCTCGTGACGACGACTACGTCAGATTGCCAACATAATTTATCTCAACGCGCTCGCCGTTCTGTTTTGGGTTACTCTTAATCGTTATAAGTTACTTTCACCGTGATGACGATGACGTCGGAATGCCAACATAATTAAACTCGGTAGGCACATCATATAATAACGAATAACTCTAAATCGTTATAGGTTACTTTTCTCGTGACGACGACGAAGTCGGACTGCCAACATAATTAAACTCGGCGGACACATCATATTATAACGAATAACTCTAAATAGTTATAGGTTACTTTTCTCGTTACGACAACGATGTCGGACTGCCAACATAATTTATCTCGATGCGCACGCCATTCTATTGTGGGTTACTCTTAATCGTTATAAGTTACTTTTCTTGTGAAGATGAGGAAGTCAGATCACCAACATAAATTATCTCAACGTGCACGGCGTTCTATTTTGGGTTACTCTTAATCGTTATAAGTTACTTTTTTCGTGATTACGACGACGTCAGACAGCCAACATAATTAAACTCGACGGAAACATCACATTATAACGAATAACTCGATATCGTCATAAGTTACTTTTCTCGTGACGACGACTACGTCAGACCGCCAACATAATTTATCTCAACGTGCACGGCGTTCTATTTTGGGTTACTCTTAATCGTTATAAGTTACGTTACTCGTGATGACAACGACGTCAGACTGCTGATATAATTAAATTCGGCGGGCATATCATATTGTAACGATTAACTGTAAATCGTTATAAGTTACATTTCTCGTGATGACGACGACGTGAGACTGCCAACATAATTAAACTCGTGGGACACATCATATTATAACGAATAACTCGATATCGTTATATGTTACTTTTCTCGTGACGACGACGACGTCAGACTGCCAACATAATTAAACTCGGCGGACACATCATATTATAACGAATAACTCTAAATCGTCATAGGTTACTTTTCTCGTTACAACAACGACGTCGGACCGCTAACATAATTTATCTCAATGCGCACGCCGTTCTATTGTGGGTTACTTTTAATCGTTATAAGTTACTTTTCTTGTGAACATGAGGAAGTCAGACCACCAACATAAATTATCTCAACGCGCTCGCCGTTCTGTTGTGGGTTACTCTAAATCGTTATAAGTTACATTTATCGTGATGACGACGACGTGAGACTGCCAACATAATTAAACTCGTGGGACACATCGTATTATAACGAATAACTCGATATCGTTATAAGTTACTTTTCTCGTGACGACGACTACGTCAGATTGCCAACATAATTTATCTCAACGCGCTCGCCGTTCTGTTTTGGGTTACTCTTAATCGTTATAAGTTACTTTCACCGTGATGACGATGACGTCGGAATGCCAACATAATTAAACTCGGTAGGCACATCATATAATAACGAATAACTCTAAATCGTTATAGGTTACTTTTCTCGTGACGACGACGAAGTCGGACTGCCAACATAATTAAACTCGGCGGACACATCATATTATAACGAATAACTCTAAATCGTTATAGGTTACTTTTCTCGTTACGACAACGATGTCGGACTGCCAACATAATTTATCTCGATGCGCACGCCATTCTATTGTGGGTTACTCTTAATCGTTATAAGTTACTTTTCTTGTGAAGATGAAGAAGTCAGATCACCAACATAAATTATCTCAACGTGCACGGCGTTCTATTTTGGGTTACTCTTAATCGTTATAAGTTACTTTTTTCGTAATTACGACGACGTCAGACTGCCAACATAATTAAACTCGACGGAAACATCACATTATAACGAATAACTCGATATCGTCATAAGTTACTTTTCTCGTGACGACGACTACGTCAGACCGTCAACATAATTTATCTCAACGTGCACGGCGTTCTATTTTGGGTTACTCTTAATCGTTATAAGTTACGTTACTCGTGATGACAACGACGTCAGACTGCTGATATAATTAAACTCGGCGGGCATATCATATTGTAACGATTAACTGTAAATCGTTATAAGTTACATTTCTCGTGATGACGACGACGTGAGACTGCCAACATAATTAAACTCGGCGGACACATCATATTATAACGAATAACTCTAAATCGTTATAGGTTACTTTTCTCGTTACAACAACGACGTCGGACCGCTAACATAATTTATCTCAATGCGCACGCCGTTCTATTGTGGGTTACTTTTAATCGTTATAAGTTACTTTTCTTGTGAACATGAGGAAGTCAGACCACCAACATAAATTATCTCAACGCGCTCGCCGTTCTGTTGTGGGTTACTCTTAATCGTTATAATTTACTTTTCTCATTACAACAACGACGTCGGACCGCCAACATAATTTATCTCAACGCGCACGCCGTTCTATTGTGGGTTACTTTTAATCGTTATAAGTTTTCTTTTCTTGTGAAGAAGAGGAAGTCGGACCACCAACATAAATTATCTAATGTGCACGGCGTTCTATTTTGGGTTACTCTTAATCGTTATAAGTTACTTTTCTCGTGATGACAACGACGTCAGACTGCTGATATAATTAAACTCGGCGGGCATATCATATAACTGTAAATCGTTATAAGTTACATTTCTCGTGATGACGACGACGTGAGACTGCCAACATAATTAAACTCGTGGGACACATCATATTATAACGAATAACTCGATATCGTTATAAGTTACTTTTCTCGTGACGACGACTACGTCAGATTGCCAACATCATTTATCTCAACGCGCTCGCCGTTCTGTTGTGGGTTACTCTTAATTGTTATAAGTTACTTTTTTCGTGATGACGACGACGTCGGACCGCCAGCATAATTAAACTCGGCGGAAACATCACATTATAACGAATAACTCGATATCGTTATAAGTTACTTTTCTCGTGACGACGACGAAGTCGGACTGCCAACATAATTTATCTCGATGCGCGCGCCGTTCTATTGTGGGTTACTTTTAATCGTTATAAGTTTTCTTTTCTTGTGAAGATGAGGAAGTCAGACCACCAACACAAATTAACTCAACGTGCACGGCGTTCTATTTTGGGTTACTCTTAATCGTTATAAGTTACTTTTCTCGTGATGACAACGACGTCAGACTGCCAACATAATTTATCTCAACGCGCTCCCCGTTCTGTTGCGGGTTCTACTTAATCGTTATAAATTACTTTTCTCGTAACAACAACGACGTCGGACCGCCAACATAATTTATCTCAACGCGCACGCCGTTCTATTTTGGGTTACTCTTAATCGTTATAAGTTACTTTTTTCGTGATGACGACGACGACGTCAGACTGCCAACATAATTAAACTCGGCGGCCACATCATATTATATCAATTAACTCTAAATCGTTATAGGTTACTTTTCTCGTTACGACAACGACGTCGGACCGCCAACATAATTTATCTCGACGCACAAGCCGTTCTGTTGTGGGTTACTCTTAATCGTTGTAAGTTACTTTTCTCGTGACGACGACGAAGTCGGACTGCCAACATAATTTATCTCGACGCACACGCCGTTCTATGGTGGGTTACTCTTAATCGTTATAAGTTACTTTTCTCGTGACCACGACGACGTCTGACTGCCGATATAATGAAACTCGGCGGGCATATCATATTTTAACGATTAACTGTAAATCGTTATAAGTTACTTTTTTCGTGATGACGACGACGTCAGACTGCCAACATAATTAAACTCGGCGTCCACATCATATTATATCAATTAACTCTAAATCGTTATAGGTTACTTATCTCGTTACGACAACGACGTCGTACTGCCAACATAATTTATCTCGTCGCACACGCTATTCTATTGTGGGTTACTCTTAATCGTTATAAGTTTCTTTTTTCGCTTTGACGACGACGTCCGACTGCCGATATAATTAAACTCGGCGGGCATATCATATTAAAACAATTAACTGTAAATCGTTATAAGTTACTTTTTTCGTGATGACGACGACGTCAGACTGCCATATAATTTATCTCAACGCGCTCGTCGTTCTGTTGTGGGTTACTCTTAATCGTTATAAGTTACTTTTCTCGTGACGACGACGAAGTCGGACTGCCAACATAATTTATCTCGACGCACACGCTGTTCTATGGTGGGTTACTCTTAATCGTTATAAGTTACTTTTCTCGTGACGACGCCGACGTCAGACTGCAAACATAATTAAACTCGGGAGGCACATCATATTATTACGAATAACTCTTAATCGTTATAAGTTACTTTTGTCTGACGACGTCTACGTCAGACAGGCAACATAATTTATCTCAACGCGCGAGCCGTTCTATTGTGGGTTACTTTTAATCGTTATAAGTTTTCTTTTCTTGTGAAGATGAGGAAGTCAGACCACCAACATAAATTAACTCAACGTGCACGGCGTTCTATTTTGGGTTATTCTTAATCGTTATAAGTTACTTTTCTCGTGATGACAACGACGTCAGACTGCCGATATAATGAAACTCGGCGGGCATATCATATTTTAACGATTAACTGTAAATCGTTATAAGTTACTTTTTTCGTGATGACGACGACGTCAGACTGCCAACATAATTAAACTCGGCGTCCACATCATATTATATCAATTAACTCTAAATCGTTATAGGTTACTTATCTCGTTACGACAACGACGTCGGACCGACAACATAATTTATCTCGACGCACATGCCATTCTATTGTGGGTTACTCTTAATCGTTATATGTTACTTTCACCGTGATGACGATGACGTCGGACTGCCAACATATTTAAACTCGGCGGGCACATCATATAATAACGAATAACTCTAAATCGTTATAGGATACTTTTCTCATTACGACAACGACGTCAGACCGCCAACATAATTTATCTCAACGCGCACGCCGTTCTATTGTGGGTTACTTTTAATCGTTATAAGTTTTCTTTTCTTGTGAAGATGAGGAAGTCAGACCACCAACATAAATTATCTCAACATGCACGACGTTCTATTGGGGATACTCTTAATCGTTATAAGTTACTTTTGTCGTGATGACAACGACGTCAGACTGCAAACATAATTAAACTCGGCGGGCACATCATATTATAATGAATAACTCTAAATCGTTATAGGTTACTTTTCTCGTGACGACAACGACGTCGGACCGCCAACATAAATTATATCAACGTGCACGGCGTTCTATTTTGTGTTACTCTTAATCGTTATAAGTTACTTTTCTTGTGACGACGACGACGTCAGACTGCCAACATAATTAAACTCGGCAGGCACATCATATTATTACGAATAACTCTTAATCGTTATAAGTTACTTTTGTCTGACGACGTCTACGTCAGACTGGCAACATAATTAAACTCGGCGGCCACATCATATTATATTAATTAACTCTAAATCGTTATAGGTTACTTTTCTCGTTACGACAACGACGTCGGACTGCCAACATAATTTATCTCGTCGCACACGCTATTCTATTGTGGGTTACTCTTAATCGTTATAAGTTACTTTTCTCATAATGACAATGACCTCAGACCGCCAACATAATTAAAGTCGGAGGGCATATCATATAATATCGAATAACTCTAAATCGTTATAAGTTACTTTTCTCGTGATGACAACGACGTCAGACTGCCGATATAATGAAACTCGGCGGGCATATCATATTAAAACGATTAACTGTAAATCGTTATAAGTTACTTTTTTCGTGATGACGACGACGTCAGACTGCCAACATAATTTATCTCAACGCGCTCGTCGTTCTGTTGTGGGTTACTCTTAATCGATATAAGTTACTTTTTTCGTGATGACGACGACGACGGACCGCCAACATAATTTATCTCAACGCGCACGCCGTTCTATTGTGGGTTACTTTTAATCGTTATAAGTTTTCATTTCTTGTGAAGATGAGGAAGTCAGACCACCTACATAAATTAACTCAACGTGCACGGCGTTCTATTTTGGGTTACTCTTAATCGTTATAAGTTACTTTTCTCGTGATGACAACGACGTCAGACTGCCGATATAATGAAACTCGGCGGGCATATCATATTTTAACGATTAACTGTAAATCGTTATAAGTTACTTTTTTCGTGATGACGACGAAGTCGGACTGCCAACATAATTTATCTCGACGCACACGCCGTTCTATGGTGGGTTACTCTTAATCGTTATAAGTTACTTTTCTCGTGACAACGACGACGTCAGACTGCCAACATAATTTATCTCGATGCGCACGCCATTCTATTTTGGGTTACTCTTAATCGGTATAAGTTACTTTTCTCGTGACGACGACGATGTCGGACCGCCAACTTAATTAAACTCGGCGTGCAAATCATAATATAACGATTAACTCTAAATCGTTATAAGTTACTTTTTTTGTGACGACGACGAAGTCTGACTGCCAACATAATTAAACTCGGCGGGCACATCATATAATAACGAATAACTCTAAATCGTTATAGGTTACTTTTCTCATTACGACAACGACGTCAGACCGCCAACATAGTTTATCTCAACGTGCTCGTCGTTCTGTTGTGGGTTACTCTTAATCGTTATAAGTTACTTTTCTCGTGACGACGACGACGTCTGACTGCCAACATAATTAAACTCGGAAGGCACATCATATTATTACGAATAACTCTTAATCGTTATAAGTTACTTTTGTCTGACGACGACTACGTCAGACTGCCAACATAATTTATCTCAACGCGCTCGCCGTTCTGTTGTGGGTTGCTCTTAATCGTTATAAGTTACTTTTCTCGTGAAGACGACGAAGTCGGACTGCCAACATAATTTATCTCGTCGCACACGCTATTCTATTGTGGGTTACTCTTAATCGTTATAAGTTACTTTTTTCGTGATGACGACGACGTCAGACTGCCGATATTATTAAACTCGGCGGGCACATCATATTATAAAGGATAACTCTAAATCGTTATAAGTTACTTTTCTTTGACGACAACGACATCAGACCGCCAAAATAATTAAACTCCACGGGCAAATCATATTTTAACGAATAACTCTAAATCGTTATAAGTTACTTTTCTCGTGATGACATCGACGTCAGACTGCCAACATAATTAAACTCGGCGGGCATATCATATTATAACGATTAACTGTAAATCGTTATAAGTTACTTTTCTCGTGATGACGACGACGTCGGACTGCCAACATTATTAAACTCGGTGGGCACATCATATTATAAAGGATAACTCTAAATCGTTATAGGTTACTTTTCTCGTTACGACATCGACGTCGGACCGCCAACATAATTTATCTCGATGCGCACGCCATTCTATTGTGGGTTACTCTTAATCGGTATAAGTTACTTTTCTCGTGACGACGACGATGTCGGACCGCCAACTTAATTAAACTCGGCGTGCAAATCATAATATAACGATTAACTCTAAATCGTTATAAGTTACTTTTTTTGTGACGACGACGAAGTCTGACTGCCAACATAATTTATCTCAACGCACACGCCGTTCTATTGTGGGTTACTCTTAATCGTTAGAAGTTACTTTTCTCGTGACGACGACGACGTCAGACTGCCAACATAATTAAACTCGGCAGGCACATCATATTATTACGAATAACTCTTAATCGTTATAAGTTACTTTTGTCTGACGACGTCTACGTCAGACTGGCAACATAATTTATCTCAACGCGCGCGCCGTTCTATTGTGGGTTACTTTTAATCGTTATAAGTTTTCTTTTCTTGTGAAGATGAGGAAGTCAGTCCACCAACACAAATTAACTCAACGTGCACGGCGTTCTATTTTGGGTTACTCTTAATCGTTATAAGTTACTTTTCTCGTGATGACAACGGCGTCAGACTGCCAACATAATTAAACTCGGCGGACACATCATATTATAACGAATAACTCTAAATCGTTATAAGTTACTTTTCTCATAATGACAATGACCTCAGACCGCCAACATAATTAAAGTCGGAGGGCATATCATATAATATCGAATAACTCTAAATCGTTATAAGTTACTTTTCTTGTTACTACAACGACGTCGGACCGCCAACATAATTAATCTCAACGCGCACGCCGTTCTATTGTGGATTACTCTTAATCGTTATAATTTACTTTTCTTGTGAAGATGAGGAAGTCGGACCACCAACATAAATTATCTCAACGTGCACGGCGTTCTATTTTGGGTTACTCTTGATCGTTATAAGTTACTTTTTTCGTGATGACGACGACGTCGGACCACTAACTTAATTAAACTCGGCGGGCAAATCGTATTATAACGAATAACTCTTAATCGTTATAATTTATTTTTCTAGTGACGAAGTGCGACGCCGACGTCAGACCGCCAACATAATTAAACTCGGCGGACACATCATATTATAACGAATAACTCTAAATCGTTATAAGTTACTTTTCTCATAATGACAATGACCTCAGACCGCCAACATAATTAAAGTCGGAGGGCATATCATATAATATCGAATAACTCTAAATCGTTATAAGTTACTTTTCTTGCTACTACAACGACGTCGGACCGCCAACATAATTAATCTCAACGCGCACGCCGTTCTATTGTGGATTACTCTTAATCGTTATAATTTACTTTTCTTGTGAAGATGAGGAAGTCGGACCACCAACATAAATTATCTCAACGTGCACGGCGTTCTATTTTGGGTTACTCTTGATCGTTATAAGTTACTTTTCTTGTAACGACGACGTCGTCAGACCGCCAACATAATTAAACTCGGCGTGCAAATCATAATATAACGATTAACTCTAAATCGTTATAAGTTACTTTTTTTGTGACGACGACGAAGTCTGACTGCCAACATAATTAAACTCGGCGGGCACATCATATTATTACGAATAACTCTTAATCGTTATAAGTTACTTTTGTCTGACGACGACTACGTCAGACTGCCAACATAATTTATCTCAACGCGCTCGCCGTTCTGTTGTGGGTTGCTCTTAATCGTTATAAGTTACTTTTCTCGTGACGACGACGACGTCTGACTGCCAATATAATTAAACTCGGCAGGCACATCATATTATTACGAATAACTCTTAATCGTTATAAGTTACTTTTGTCTGACGACGACTACGTCAGACTGCCAACATAATTTATCTCAACGCGCTCGCCGTTCTGTTGTGGGTTGCTCTTAATCGTTATAAGTTACTTTTCTCGTGAAGACGACGAAGTCGGATTGCCAACATAATTTATCTCGTCGCACACGCTATTCTATTGTGGGTTACTCTTAATCGTTATAAGTTACTTTTTTCGTGATGACGACGACGTCAGACTGCCGATATTATTAAACTCGGCGGGCATATCATATTAAAACGATTAACTGTAAATCGTTATGTTACTTTTTTCGTGATGACGACGACGTCAGACTGCCAACATAATTTATCTCAACGCGCACGCCGTTCTATTGTGGGTTACTCTTAATCGTTATAATTTACTTTTCTTGTGAAGATGAGGAAGTCGGACCACCAACATAAATTATCTCAACGTGCACGGCGTTCTATTTTGGGTTACTCTTAATCGTTATAAGTTTCTCTTCTTGTGACGATGACGTCGTCGGACCGCCAACTTAATTAAACTCGGCGGGCAAATCATAATATAACGATTAACTCGAAATCGTTATAAGTTACTTTTCTTTGACGACAACGACATCAGACCGCCAAAATAATTAAACTCGGTGGGCAAATCATAATATAACGATTAACTCTAAATCGTTATAAGTTACTTTTTTCGTGATGACAAAGACGTCAGACTGCCAACATAATTAAACTCGGCGGGCATATCATATTATAACGATTAACTGTAAATCGTTATAAGTTACTTTTCTCGTGATGACGACGACGTCGGACTGCCAACATTATTTATCTCAACGCGCTCGTCGTTCTGTTGTGTGTTACTCTTAATCGTTATAAGTTACTTTTCTCGTGAAGACGACGAAGTCGGACTGCCAACATAATTTATCTCGTCGCACACGCTATTCTATTGTGGGTTACTCTTAATCGTTATAAGTTTCTTTTCTCGTGACGACGACGACGTCGGACCGCCAACATAATTTATCTCGATGCCCACGCCATTCTATTGTGGGTTGCTCTTAATCGTTATAAGTTACTTTTCTCGTGACGACGACGACGTCGGACCGCCAACATAATTTATCTCAACGCGCTCGTCGTTCTGTTGTGGGTTACTCTTAATCGTTATAAGTTACTTTTGTCTGACGACGTCTACGTCAGACTGGCAACATAATTAAACTCGGCGGCCACATCATATTATATCAATTAACTCTAAATCGTTATAGGTTACTTTTCTCGTTACGACAACGACGTCGGACTGCCAACATAATTTATCTCGTAGCAAACGCTATTCTATTGTGGGTTACTCTTAATCGTTATAAGTTACTTTTTTCGCTTTGACGACGACGTCCGACTGCCGATATAATTAAACTCGGCGGGCATATCATATTAAAACGATTAACTGTAAATCGTTATAAGTTACTTTTTTCGTGATGACGACGACGTCAGACTGCCAACATAATTTATCTCAACGCGCTCGTCGTTCTGTTGTGGGTTACTCTTAATCGTTATAAGTTTCTTTTCTCGTGACGACGTCGAAGTCGGACTGCCAACATAATTTATCTCGATGCACACGCCGTTCTATGGTGGGTTACTCTTAATCGTTATAAGTTACTTTTCCCGTGACGACGACGACGTCAGACTGGCAACATAATTTATCTCGACGCGCGCGCCGTTCTATTGTGGGTTACTTTTAATCGTTATAAGTTTTCTTTTCTTGTGAAGATGAGGAAGTCAGACCACCAACACAAATTAACTCAACGTGCACGGCGTTCTATTTTGGGTTACTCTTAATCGTTATAAGTTACTTTTCTCGTGATGACAACGACGTCAGACTGCCGATATAATGAAACTCGGCGGGCATATCATATTAAAACGATTAACTGTAAATCGTTATAAGTTACTTTTTTCGTGATGACGACGACGTCAGACTGCCAACATAATTTATCTCAACGCGCTCGTCGTTCTGTTGTGGGTTACTCTTAATCGATATAAGTTACTTTTTTCGTGATGACGACGACGTCAGACAGCCGATATTATTAAACTCGGCGGGCATATCATATTAAAACGATTAACTGTAAATCGTTATGTTACTTTTTTCGTGATGACGACGACGTCAGACCGCCAACATAATTTATCTCAACGTGCACGCCGTTCTATTGTGGGTTACTCTTAATCGATATAAGTTACTTTTCTTGTAAAGATGAGGAAGTCAGACCACCAACATAAATTATCTCAACATGCACGACGTTCTATTGGGGTTACTCTTAATCGTTATAAGTTACTTTTGTCGTGATGACAACGACGTCAGACTGCCGATATAATGAAACTCGGCGGGCATATCATATTAAAACGATTAACTGTAAATCGTTATAAGTTACTTTTTTCGTGATGATGACGACGTCAGACTGCCAACATAAATTATCTCAACGTGCACGGCGTTCTATTTTGTGTTACTCTTAATCGTTATAAGTTACTTTTCTTGTGATGACAACGACGTCAGACCGCCAACATAATTAAACTCCGCGAGCAAATCATATTTTAACGAATAACTCTGAATCGTTATAAGTTACTTTTCTCGTGACGACGACGAAGTCGGACTGCCAACATAATTTATCTCGACGCACACGCTGTTCTATTGTGGGTTACTCTTAATCGTTATAAGTTACTTTTCTCATAATGACAATGACCTCAGACCGCCAACATAATTAAAGTCGGAGGGCATATCATATAATATCGAATAACTCTAAATCGTTATAAGTTACTTTTCTCGTGATGACAACGACGTCAGACTGCCGATATAATGAAACTCGGCGGGCATATCATATTAAAACGATTAACTGTAAATCGTTATAAGTTACTTTTATCGTGATGACGACGACGTCAGACTTTTAACATAATTTATCTCAACGCGCTCGTCGTTCTGTTGTGTGTTACTCTTAATCGTTATAAGTTACTTTTCTCGTGACGACGACGAAGTCGGACTGCCAACATAATTTATCTCGACGCACACGCCGTTCTATGGTGGGTTACTCTTAATCGTTATAAGTTACATTTCCCGTGACGACGACGACGTCAGACTGCCAACATAATTAAACTCGGCAGGCACATCATATTATTACGAATAACTCTTAATCGTTATAAGTTACTTTTGTCGTGACGACGACGAAGTCGGACTGCCAACATAATTTATCTCGACGCACACGCCGTTCTATTGTGGGTTACTCTTAATCGTTATAAGTTACTTTTCTCATAATGACAATGAACTCAGACCGCCAACATAATTAAAGTCGGAGGGCATATCATATAATATCGAATAACTCTAAATCGTTATAAGTTACTTTTCTCGTAATGACAACGACGTCAGACTGCCGATATAATGAAACTCGGCGGGCATATCATATTATAACGATTAACTGTAAATCGTTATAAGTTACTTTTTTCGTGATGACGACGACGTCAGACTGCCAACATAATTTATCTCAACGCGCACGCCGTTCTATTGTGGGTTACTCTTAATCGATATAAGTTACTTTTCTTGTAAAGATGAGGAAGTCGGACCACCAACATAAATTATCTCAACGTGCACGGCGTTCTATTTTGGGTTACTCTTGATCGTTATAAGTTACTTTTCTTGCTACTACAACGACGTCGGACCGCCAACATAATTAATCTCAACGCGCACGCCGTTCTATTGTGGATTACTCTTAATCGTTATAATTTACTTTTCTTGTGAAGATGAGGAAGTCGGACCACCAACATAAATTATCTCAACGTGCACGGCGTTCTATTTTGGGTTACTCTTGATCGTTATAAGTTACTTTTCTTGTAACGACGACGTCGTCAGACCGCCAACATAATTAAACTCCGCGAGCAAATCATATTTTAACGAATAACTCTGAATCGTTATAAGTTACTTTTCTCGTGACGACGACGAAGTCGGACTGCCAACATAATTTATCTCGACGGACACATCATATTATAACGAATAACTCTAAATCGTTATAGGTTACTTTTCTCATTACGACAACGACGTCAGACCGCCAACATAATTTATCTCGATGCGCACGCCATTCTATTGTGGGTTGCTCTTAATCGTTATAAGTTACTTTTCTCGTGACGACGACGACGTCGGACCACCAACATAATTTATCTCGATGCGCACGCCATTCTATTGTGGGTTGCTCTTAATCGTTATAAGTTACTTTTCTCGTGACGACGACGACGTCGGACCGCCAACATAATTTATCTCAACGCGCTCGTCGTTCTGTTGTGGGTTACTCTTAATCGTTATAAGTTACTTTTGTCTGACGACGTCTACGTCAGACTGGCAACATAATTAAACTCGGCGGCCACATCATATTATATCAATTAACTCTAAATCGTTATAGGTTACTTTTCTCGTTACGACAACGACGTCGGACCGCCAACATAATTTATCTCGATGCGCACGCCATTCTATTTTGGGTTACTCTTAATCGGTATAAGTTACTTTTCTCGTGACGACGACGATGTCGGACCGCCAACTTAATTAAACTCGGCGTGCAAATCATAATATAACGATTAACTCTAAATCGTTATAAGTTACTTTTTTTGTGACGACGACGAAGTCTGACTGCCAACATAATTAAACTCGGCGGGCACATCATATAATAACGAATAACTCTAAATCGTTATAGGTTACTTTTCTCATTACGACAACGACGTCAGACCGCCAACATAATTTATCTCAACGTGCTCGTCGTTCTGTTGTGGGTTACTCTTAATCGTTATAAGTTACTTTTCTCGTGACGACGACGACGTCTGACTGCCAACATAATTAAACTCGGCAGGCACATCATATTATTACGAATAACTCTTAATCGTTATAAGTTACTTTTGTCTGACGACGACTACGTCAGACTGCCAACATAATTTATCTCAACGCGCTCGCCGTTCTGTTGTGGGTTGCTCTTAATCGTTATAAGTTACTTTTCTCGTGAAGACGACGAAGTCGGACTGCCAACATAATTTATCTCGTCGCACACGCTATTCTATTGTGGGTTACTCTTAATCGTTAAAAGTTACTTTTTTCGTGATGACGACGACGTCAGACTGCCAACATAATTTATCTCAACGCGCACGCGGTTCTATTGTGGGTTACTCTTAATCGTTATAATTTACTTTTCTTGTGAAGATGAGGAAGTCGGACCACCAACATAAATTATCTCAACGTGCACGGCGTTCTATTTTGGGTTACTCTTAATCGTTATAAGTCACTCTTCTTGTGACGATGACGTCGTCGGACCGCCAACTTAATTAAACTCGGCGGGCAAATCATAATATAACGATTAACTCGAAATCGTTATAAGTTACTTTTCTTTGACGACAACGACATCAGACCGCCAAAATAATTAAACTCGGTGGGCAAATCATAATATAACGATTAACTCTAAATCGTTATAAGTTACTTTTTTCGTGATGACAAAGACGTCAGACCGCCAACATAATTAAACTCGGCGGGCATATCATATTATAACGATTAACTGTAAATCGTTATAAGTTACTTTTCTCGTGATGACGACGACGTCGGACTGCCAACATTATTTATCTCAACGCGCTCGTCGTTCTGTTGTGTGTTACTCTTAATCGTTATAAGTTACTTTTCTCGTGAAGACGACGAAGTCGGACTGCCAACATAATTTATCTCGTCGCACACGCTATTCTATTGTGGGTTACTCTTAATCGTTATAAGTTTCTTTTCTCGTGACGACGACGACGTCGGACCGCCAACATAATTTATCTCGATGCCCACGCCATTCTATTGTGGGTTGCTCTTAATCGTTATAAGTTACTTTTCTCGTGACGACGACGACGTCGGACCGCCAACATAATTTATCTCAACGCGCTCGTCGTTCTGTTGTGGGTTACTCTTAATCGTTATAAGTTACTTTTGTCTGACGACGTCTACGTCAGACTGGCAACATAATTAAACTCGGCGGCCACATCATATTATATCAATTAACTCTAAATCGTTATAGGTTACTTTTCTCGTTACGACAACGACGTCGGACTGCCAACATAATTTATCTCGTAGCACACGCTATTCTATTGTGGGTTACTCTTAATCGTTATAAGTTACTTTTTTCGCTTTGACGACGACGTCCGACTGCCGATATAATTAAACTCGGCGGGCATATCATATTAAAACGATTAACTGTAAATCGTTATAAGTTACTTTTTTCGTGATGACGACGACGTCAGACTGCCAACATAATTTATCTCAACGCGCTCGTCGTTCTGTTGTGGGTTACTCTTAATCGTTATAAGTTTCTTTTCTCGTGACGACGACGAAGTCGGACTGCCAACATAATTTATCTCGATGCACACGCCGTTCTATGGTGGGTTACTCTTAATCGTTATAAGTTACTTTTCCCGTGACGACGACGACGTCAGACTGGCAACATAATTTATCTCGACGCGCGCGCCGTTCTATTGTGGGTTACTTTTAATCGTTATAAGTTTTCTTTTCTTGTGAAGATGAGGAAGTCAGACCACCAACACAAATTAACTCAACGTGCACGGCGTTCTATTTTGGGTTACTCTTAATCGTTATAAGTTACTTTTCTCGTGATGACAACGACGTCAGACTGCCGATATAATGAAACTCGGCGGGCATATCATATTAAAACGATTAACTGTAAATCGTTATAAGTTACTTTTTTCGTGATGACGACGACGTCAGACTGCCAACATAAATTATCTCAACGTGCACGACGTTCTATTTTGTGTTACTCTTAATCGTTATAAGTTACTTTTCTTGTGATGACAACGACGTCAGACCAGCAACATAATTAAACTCCGCGAGCAAATCATATTTTAACGAATAACTCTGAATCGTTATAAGTTACTTTTGTCGTGACGACGACGAAGTCGGACTGCCAACATAATTTATCTCGACGCACACGCCGTTCTATTGTGGGTTACTATTAATCGTTATAAGTTACTTTTCTCATAATGACAATGACCTCAGACCGCCAACATAATTAAAGTCGGAGGGCATATCATATAATATCGAATAACTCTAAATCGTTATAAGTTACTTTTCTCGTGATGACAACGACGTCAGACTGCCGATATAATGAAACTCGGCGGGCATATCATATTAAAACGATTAACTGTAAATCGTTATAAGTTACTTTTTTCGTGATGACGACGACGTCAGACTGCCAACATAATTTATCTCAACGCGCTCGTCGTTCTGTTGTGGGTTACTCTTAATCGATATAAGTTACTTTTTTCGTGATGACGACGACGTCAGACAGCCGATATTATTAAACTCGGCGGGCATATCATATTAAAACGATTAACTGTAAATCGTTATGTTACTTTTTTCGTGATGACGACGACGTCAGACCGCCAACATAATTTATCTCAACGTGCACGCCGTGCTATTGTGTGTTACTCTTAATCGATATAAGTTACTTTTCTTGTAAAGATGAGGAAGTCAGACCACCAACATAAATTATCTCAACATGCACGACGTTCTATTGGGGTTACTCTTAATCGTTATAAGTTACTTTTGTCGTGATGACAACGACGTCAGACTGCCGATATAATGAAACTCGGCGGGCATATCATATTAAAACGATTAACTGTAAATCGTTATAAGTTACTTTTTTCGTGATGATGACGACGTCAGACTGCCAACATAAATTATCTCAACGTGCACGGCGTTCTATTTTGTGTTACTCTTAATCGTTATAAGTTACTTTTCTTGTGATGACAACGACGTCAGACCGCCAACATAATTAAACTCCGCGAGCAAATCATATTTTAACGAATAACTCTGAATCGTTATAAGTTACTTTTCTCGTGACGACGACGAAGTCGGACTGCCAACATAATTTATCTCGACGCACACGCTGTTCTATTGTGGGTTACTCTTAATCGTTATAAGTTACTTTTCTCATAATGACAATGACCTCAGACCGCCAACATAATTAAAGTCGGAGGGCATATCATATAATATCGAATAACTCTAAATCGTTATAAGTTACTTTTCTCGTGATGACAACGACGTCAGACTGCCGATATAATGAAACTCGGCGGGCATATCATATTAAAACGATTAACTGTAAATCGTTATAAGTTACTTTTAACGTGATGACGACGACGTCAGACTGCCAACATAATTTATCTCAACGCGCTCGTCGTTCTGTTGTGTGTTACTCTTAATCGTTATAAGTTACTTTTCTCGTGACGACGACGAAGTCGGACTGCCAACATAATTTATCTCGACGCACACGCCGTTCTATGGTGGGTTACTCTTAATCGTTATAAGTTACATTTCCCGTGACGACGACGACGTCAGACTGCCAACATAATTAAACTCGGCAGGCACATCATATTATTACGAATAACTCTTAATCGTTATAAGTTACTTTTGTCGTGACGACGACGAAGTCGGACTGCCAACATAATTTATCTCGACGCACACGCCGTTCTATTGTGGGTTACTCTTAATCGTTATAAGTTACTTTTCTCATAATGACAATGACCTCAGACCGCCAACATAATAAAAGTCGGAGGGCATATCATATAATATCGAATAACTCTAAATCGTTATAAGTTACTTTTCTTGCTACTACAACGACGTCGGACCGCCAACATAATTAATCTCAACGCGCACGCCGTTCTATTGTGGATTACTCTTAATCGTTATAATTTACTTTTCTTGTGAAGATGAGGAAGTCGGACCACCAACATAAATTATCTCAACGTGCACGGCGTTCTATTTTGGGTTACTCTTGATCGTTATAAGTTACTTTTCTTGTAACGACGACGTCGTCAGACCGCCAACATAATTAAACTCCGCGAGCAAATCATATTTTAACGAATAACTCTGAATCGTTATAAGTTACTTTTCTCGTGACGACGACGAAGTCGGACTGCCAACATAATTTATCTCGACGGACACATCATATTATAACGAATAACTCTAAATCGTTATAGGTTACTTTTCTCATTACGACAACGACGTCAGACCGCCAACATAATTTATCTCGATGCGCACGCCATTCTATTGTGGGTTGCTCTTAATCGTTATAAGTTACTTTTCTCGTGACGACGACGACGTCGGACCGCCAACATAATTTATCTCGATGCGCACGCCATTCTATTGTGGGTTGCTCTTAATCGTTATAAGTTACTTTTCTCGTGACGACGACGACGTCGGACCGCCAACATAATTTATCTCAACGCGCTCGTCGTTCTGTTGTGGGTTACTCTTAATCGTTATAAGTTACTTTTGTCTGACGACGTCTACGTCAGACTGGCAACATAATTAAACTCGGCGGCCACATCATATTATATCAATTAACTCTAAATCGTTATAGGTTACTTTTCTCGTTACGACAACGACGTCGGACCGCCAACATAATTTATCTCGATGCGCACGCCATTCTATTTTGGGTTACTCTTAATCGGTATAAGTTACTTTTCTCGTGACGACGACGATGTCGGACCGCCAACTTAATTAAACTCGGCGTGCAAATCATAATATAACGATTAACTCTAAATCGTTATAAGTTACTTTTTTTGTGACGACGACGAAGTCTGACTGCCAACATAATTAAACTCGGCAGGCACATCATATTATTACGAATAACTCTTAATCGTTATAAGTTACTTTTGTCTGACGACGACTACGTCAGACTGCCAACATAATTTATCTCAACGCGCTCGCCGTTCTGTTGTGGGTTGCTCTTAATCGTTATAAGTTACTTTTCTCGTGAAGACGACGAAGTCGGACTGCCAACATAATTTATCTCGTCGCACACGCTATTCTATTGTGGGTTACTCTTAATCGTTATAAGTTACTTTTTTCGTGATGACGACGACGTCAGACTGCCAACATAATTTATCTCAACGCGCACGCGGTTCTATTGTGGGTTACTCTTAATCGTTATAATTTACTTTTCTTGTGAAGATGAGGAAGTCGGACCACCAACATAAATTATCTCAACGTGCACGGCGTTCTATTTTGGGTTACTCTTAATCGTTATAAGTTACTCTTCTTGTGACGATGACGTCGTCGGACCGCCAACTTAATTAAACTCGGCGGGCAAATCATAATATAACGATTAACTCGAAATCGTTATAAGTTACTTTTCTTTGACGACAACGACATCAGACCGCCAAAATAATTAAACTCGGTGGGCAAATCATAATATAACGATTAACTCTAAATCGTTATAAGTTACTTTTCTCGTTACGACAACGACGTCGGACCGCCAACATAATTTATCTCGATGCGCACGCCATTCTATTTTGGGTTACTCTTAATCGGTATAAGTTACTTTTCTCGTGACGACGACGATGTCGGACCGCCAACTTAATTAAACTCGGCGTGCAAATCATAATATAACGATTAACTCTAAATCGTTATAAGTTACTTTTTTTGTGACGACGACGAAGTCTGACTGCCAACATAATTAAACTCGGCGGGCACATCATATAATAACGAATAACTCTAAATCGTTATAGGTTACTTTTCTCATTACGACAACGACGTCAGACCGCCAACATAATTTATCTCAACGTGCTCGTCGTTCTGTTGTGGGTTACTCTTAATCGTTATAAGTTACTTTTCTCGTGACGACGACGACGTCTGACTGCCAACATAATTAAACTCGGCAGGCACATCATATTATTACGAATAACTCTTAATCGTTATAAGTTACTTTTGTCTGACGACGACTACGTCAGACTGCCAACATAATTTATCTCAACGCGCTCGCCGTTCTGTTGTGGGTTGCTCTTAATCGTTATAAGTTACTTTTCTCGTGAAGACGACGAAGTCGGACTGCCAACATAATTTATCTCGTCGCACACGCTATTCTATTGTGGGTTACTCTTAATCGTTATAAGTTACTTTTTTCGTGATGACGACGACGTCAGACTGCCAACATAATTTATCTCAACGCGCACGCGGTTCTATTGTGGGTTACTCTTAATCGTTATAATTTACTTTTCTTGTGAAGATGAGGAAGTCGGACCACCAACATAAATTATCTCAACGTGCACGGCGTTCTATTTTGGGTTACTCTTAATCGTTATAAGTTACTCTTCTTGTGACGATGACGTCGTCGGACCGCCAACTTAATTAAACTCGGCGGGCAAATCATAATATAACGATTAACTCGAAATCGTTATAAGTTACTTTTCTTTGACGACAACGACATCAGACCGCCAAAATAATTAAACTCGGTGGGCAAATCATAATATAACGATTAACTCTAAATCGTTATAAGTTACTTTTTTCGTGATGACAAAGACGTCAGACCGCCAACATAATTAAACTCGGCGGGCATATCATATTATAACGATTAACTGTAAATCGTTATAAGTTACTTTTCTCGTGATGACGACGACGTCGGACTGCCAACATTATTTATCTCAACGCGCTCGTCGTTCTGTTGTGTGTTACTCTTAATCGTTATAAGTTACTTTTCTCGTGAAGACGACGAAGTCGGACTGCCAACATAATTTATCTCGTCGCACACGCTATTCTATTGTGGGTTACTCTTAATCGTTATAAGTTTCTTTTCTCGTGACGACGACGACGTCGGACCGCCAACATAATTTATCTCGATGCCCACGCCATTCTATTGTGGGTTGCTCTTAATCGTTATAAGTTACTTTTCTCGTGACGACGACGACGTCGGACCGCCAACATAATTTATCTCAACGCGCTCGTCGTTCTGTTGTGGGTTACTCTTAATCGTTATAAGTTACTTTTGTCTGACGACGTCTACGTCAGACTGGCAACATAATTAAACTCGGCGGCCACATCATATTATATCAATTAACTCTAAATCGTTATAGGTTACTTTTCTCGTTACGACAACGACGTCGGACTGCCAACATAATTTATCTCGTAGCACACGCTATTCTATTGTGGGTTACTCTTAATCGTTATAAGTTACTTTTTTCGCTTTGACGACGACGTCCGACTGCCGATATAATTAAACTCGGCGGGCATATCATATTAAAACGATTAACTGTAAATCGTTATAAGTTACTTTTTTCGTGATGACGACGACGTCAGACTGCCAACATAATTTATCTCAACGCGCTCGTCGTTCTGTTGTGGGTTACTCTTAATCGTTATAAGTTTCTTTTCTCGTGACGACGACGAAGTCGGACTGCCAACATAATTTATCTCGATGCACACGCCGTTCTATGGTGGGTTACTCTTAATCGTTATAAGTTACTTTTCTCGTGATGACAACGACGTCAGACTGCCGATATAATGAAACTCGGCGGGCATATCATATTAAAACGATTAACTGTAAATCGTTATAAGTTACTTTTTTCGTGATGACGACGACGTCAGACTGCCAACATAAATTATCTCAACGTGCACGACGTTCTATTTTGTGTTACTCTTAATCGTTATAAGTTACTTTTCTTGTGATGACAACGACGTCAGACCAGCAACATAATTAAACTCCGCGAGCAAATCATATTTTAACGAATAACTCTGAATCGTTATAAGTTACTTTTCTCGTGACGACGACGAAGTCGGACTGCCAACATAATTTATCTCGACGCACACGCCGTTCTATTGTGGGTTACTCTTAATCGTTATAAGTTACTTTTCTCATAATGACAATGACCTCAGACCGCCAACATAATTAAAGTCGGAGGGCATATCATATAATATCGAATAACTCTAAATCGTTATAAGTTACTTTTCTCGTGATGACAACGACGTCAGACTGCCGATATAATGAAACTCGGCGGGCATATCATATTAAAACGATTAACTGTAAATCGTTATAAGTTACTTTTTTCGTGATGACGACGACGTCAGACTGCCAACATAATTTATCTCAACGCGCTCGTCGTTCTGTTGTGGGTTACTCTTAATCGATATAAGTTACTTTTTTCGTGATGACGACGACGTCAGACAGCCGATATTATTAAACTCGGCGGGCATATCATATTAAAACGATTAACTGTAAATCGTTATGTTACTTTTTTCGTGATGACGACGACGTCAGACCGCCAACATAATTTATCTCAACGTGCACGCCGTTCTATTGTGTGTTACTCTTAATCGATATAAGTTACTTTTCTTGTAAAGATGAGGAAGTCAGACCACCAACATAAATTATCTCAACATGCACGACGTTCTATTGGGGTTACTCTTAATCGTTATAAGTTACTTTTGTCGTGATGACAACGACGTCAGACTGCCGATATAATGAAACTCGGCGGGCATATCATATTAAAACGATTAACTGTAAATCGTTATAAGTTACTTTTTTCGTGATGATGACGACGTCAGACTGCCAACATAAATTATCTCAACGTGCACGGCGTTCTATTTTGTGTTACTCTTAATCGTTATAAGTTACTTTTCTTGTGATGACAACGACGTCAGACCGCCAACATAATTAAACTCCGCGAGCAAATCATATTTTAACGAATAACTCTGAATCGTTATAAGTTACTTTTCTCGTGACGACGACGAAGTCGGACTGCCAACATAATTTATCTCGACGCACACGCTGTTCTATTGTGGGTTACTCTTAATCGTTATAAGTTACTTTTCTCATAATGACAATGACCTCAGACCGCCAACATAATTAAAGTCGGAGGGCATATCATATAATATCGAATAACTCTAAATCGTTATAAGTTACTTTTCTCGTGATGACAACGACGTCAGACTGCCGATATAATGAAACTCGGCGGGCATATCATATTAAAACGATTAACTGTAAATCGTTATAAGTTACTTTTATCGTGATGACGACGACGTCAGACTGCCAACATAATTTATCTCAACGCGCTCGTCGTTCTGTTGTGTGTTACTCTTAATCGTTATAAGTTACTTTTCTCGTGACGACGACGAAGTCGGACTGCCAACATAATTTATCTCGACGCACACGCCGTTCTATGGTGGGTTACTCTTAATCGTTATAAGTTACATTTCCCGTGACGACGACGACGTCAGACTGCCAACATAATTAAACTCGGCAGGCACATCATATTATTACGAATAACTCTTAATCGTTATAAGTTACTTTTGTCGTGACGACGACGAAGTCGGACTGCCAACATAATTTATCTCGACGCACACGCCGTTCTATTGTGGGTTACTATTAATCGTTATAAGTTACTTTTCTCATAATGACAATGACCTCAGACCGCCAACATAATTAAAGTCGGAGGGCATATCATATAATATCGAATAACTCTAAATCGTTATAAGTTACTTTTCTCGTGATGACAACGACGTCAGACTGCCGATATAATGAAACTCGGCGGGCATATCATATTATAACGATTAACTGTAAATCGTTATAAGTTACTTTTTTCGTGATGACGACGACGTCAGACTGCCAACATAATTTATCTCAACGCGCACGCCGTTCTATTGTGGGTTACTCTTAATCGATATAAGTTACTTTTCTTGTAAAGATGAGGAAGTCAGACCACCAATATAAATTATCTCAACATGCACGACGTTCTATTGGGGTTACTCTTAACCGTTATAAGTTACTTTTATCGTGATGACAACGACGTCAGACTGCAAACATAATTAAACTCGGCGGGAACATCATATTATAATGAATAACTCTAAATCGTTATAGGTTACTTTTCTCGTCACGACAACGACGTCGGACCGCCAACATAAATTATCTCAACGTGCACGGCGTTCTATTTTGTGTTACTCTTAATCGTTATAAGTTACTTTTCTTGTGATGATAACGACGTCAGACCGCCAACATAATTAAACTCCGCGAGCAAATCATATTTTAACGAATAACTCTGAATCGTTATAAGTTACTTTTCTCGTGACGACGACGAAGTTGGACTGCCAACATAATTTATCTCGACGCACACGCCGTTCTATTGTGGGTTACTCTTAATCGTTATAAGTTACTTTTTTCGTGATGACGACGACGTCAGACTGCCAACATAATTAAACTCGGCGGACACATCATATTATAACGAATAACTCTAAATCGTTATAAGTTACTTTTCTCATAATGACACTGACCTCAGACCGCCAACATAATTAAAGTCGGAGGGCATATCATATAATATCGTTACTACAACGACGTCGGACCGCCAACATAATTGATCTCAACGCGCACGCCGTTCTATTGTGGGTTACTCTTAATCGTTATAATTTACTTTTCTTGTGAAGATGAGGAAGTCGGACCACCAACATAAATTATCTCAACGTGCACGGCGTTCTATTTTGGGTTACTCTAGATCGTTATAAGTTACTTTTTTCGTGATGACGACGACGTCGGACCACAAAATTAATTAAACTCGGCGGGCAAATCGTATTATAACGAATAACTCTTAATCGTTATAATTTATTTTTCTAGTGACGACGTGCGACGCCGACGTCGGACCGCCAACATAATTTATCTCGTCGCACACGCCGTACTATTGTGGGTTACTTGAAATTGTTATAAGTTACTTTTCTTGTGACGATGACGTCGTCGGACCGCCAACTTAATTAAACTCGGCGGGCAAATCATAATATAACGATTAACTCTAAATCGTTATAAGTTACTTTTCTTTGACGACAACGACATCAGACCGCCAACATAATTAAACTCCACGGGCAAATCATATTTTAACGAATAACTCTAAATCGTTATAAGTTACTTTTCTCGTGATGACATCGACGTCAGACTGCCAACATAATTAAACTCGGCGGGCATATCATATTATAACGATTAACTGTAAATCGTTATAAGTTACTTTTCTCGTGATGACGACGACGTCGGACTGCCAACATTATTAAACTCGATGGGCACATCATATTATAAAGGATAACTCTAAATCGTTATAGGTTACTTTTCTCGTTACGACAACGACGTCGGACCGCCAACATAATTTATCTCGATGCGCACGCCATTCTATTTTGGGTTACTCTTAATCGGTATAAGTTACTTTTCTCGTGACGACGACGATGTCGGACCGCCAACTTAATTAAACTCGGCGTGCAAATCATAATATAACGATTAACTCTAAATCGTTATAAGTTACTTTTTTTGTGACGACGACGAAGTCTGACTGCCAACATAATTAAACTCGGCGGGCACATCATATAATAACGAATAACTCTAAATCGTTATAGGTTACTTTTCTCATTACGACAACGACGTCAGACCGCCAACATAGTTTATCTCAACGTGCACGCCGTTCTATTGTGGGTTACTCTTAATCGATATAAGTTACTTTTCTGGTAAAGATGAGGAAGTCAGACCACCAACATAAATTATCTCAACATGCACGACGTTCTATTGGGGTTACTCTTAATCGTTATAAGTTACTTTTGTCTGACGACGACTACGTCAGACTGCCAACATAATTTATCTCAACGCGCTCGCCGTTCTGTTGTGGGTTGCTCTTAATCGTTATAAGTTACTTTTCTCGTGAAGACGACGAAGTCGGACTGCCAACATAATTTATCTCGTCGCACACGCTATTCTATTGTGGGTTACTCTTAATCGTTATAAGTTACTTTTTTCGTGATGACGACGACGTCAGACTGCCGATATTATTAAACTCGGCGGGCACATCATATTATAAAGGATAACTCTAAATCGTTATAAGTTACTTTTCTTTGACGACAACGACATCAGACCGCCAAAATAATTAAACTCGGTGGGCAAATCATAATATAACGATTAACTCTAAATCGTTATAAGTTACTTTTTTCGTGATGACAAAGACGTCTGACCGCCAACATAATTAAACTCCACGGGCAAATCATATTTTAACGAATAACTCTAAATCGTTATAAGTTACTTTTCTCGTGATGACATCGACGTCAGACTGCCAACATAATTAAACTCGGCGGGCATATCATATTATAACGATTAACTGTAAATCGTTATAAGTTACTTTTCTCGTGATGACGACGACGTCGGACTGCCAACATTATTAAACTCGGTGGGCACATCATATTATAAAGGATAACTCTAAATCGTTATAGGTTACTTTTCTCGTTACGACATCGACGTCGGACCGCCAACATAATTTATCTCGATGCGCACGCCATTCTATTGTGGGTTACTCTTAATCGGTATAAGTTACTTTTCTCGTGACGACGACGATGTCGGACCGCCAACTTAATTAAACTCGGCGTGCAAATCATAATATAACGATTAACTCTAAATCGTTATAAGTTACTTTTTTTGTGACGACGACGAAGTCTGACTGCCAACATAATTTATCTCAACGTACACGCCGTTCTATTGTGGGTTACTCTTAATCGTTAGAAGTTACTTTTCTCGTGACGACGACGACGTCAGACTGCCAACATAATTAAACTCGGCAGGCACATCATATTATTACGAATAACTCTTAATCGTTATAAGTTACTTTTGTCTGACGACGTCTACGTCAGACTGGCAACATAATTTATCTCAACGCGCGCGCCGTTCTATTGTGGGTTACTTTTAATCGTTATAAGTTTTCTTTTCTTGTGAAGATGAGGAAGTCAGACCACCAACACAAATTAACTCAACGTGCACGGCGTTCTATTTTGGGTTACTCTTAATCGTTATAAGTTACTTTTCTCGTGATGACAACGGCGTCAGACTGCCAACATAATTAAACTCGGCGGACACATCATATTATAACGAATAACTCTAAATCGTTATAAGTTACTTTTCTCATAATGACAATGACCTCAGATCGCCAACATAATTAAAGTCGGAGGGCATATCATATAATATCGAATAACTCTAAATCGTTATAAGTTACTTTTCTTGTTACTACAACGACGTCGGACCGCCAACATAATTAATCTCAACGCGCACGCCGTTCTATTGTGGATTACTCTTAATCGTTATAATTTACTTTTCTTGTGAAGATGAGGAAGTCGGACCACCAACATAAATTATCTCAACGTGCACGGCGTTCTATTTTGGGTTACTCTTGATCGTTATAAGTTACTTTTCTTGTAACGACGACGTCGTCAGACCGCCAACATAATTAAACTCCGCGAGCAAATCATATTTTAACGAATAACTCTGAATCGTTATAAGTTACTTTTCTCGTGACGACGACGAAGTCGGACTGCCAACATAATTTATCTCGACGGACACATCATATTATAACGAATAACTCTAAATCGTTATAGGTTACTTTTCTCATTACGACAACGACGTCAGACCGCCAACATAATTTATCTCGATGAGCACGCCATTCTATTGTGGGTTGCTCTTAATCGTTATAAGTTACTTTTCTCGTGACGACGACGACGTCGGACCGCCAACATAATTTATCTCGATGCGCACGCCATTCTATTGTGGGTTGCTCTTAATCGTTATAAGTTACTTTTCTCGTGACGACGACGACGTCGGACCGCCAACATAATTTATCTCAACGCGCTCGTCGTTCTGTTGTGGGTTACTCTTAATCGTTATAAGTTACTTTTCTCGTGACGACGACGAAGTCGGACTGCCAACATAATTTATCTCGACGCACACGCCGTTCTATGGTGGGTTACTCTTAATCGTTATAAGTTACTTTTCTCGTGACAACGACGACGTCAGACCGCCAACATAATTTATCTCGATGCGCACGCCATTCTATTGTGGGTTGCTCTTAATCGTTATAAGTTACTTTTCTCGTGATGACAACGACGTCAGACTGCCGATATAATGAAACTCGGCGGGCATATCATATTAAAACGATTAACTGTAAATCGTTATAAGTTACTTTTTCGTGATGACGACGACGTCAGACTGCCAACATAATTTATCTCAACGCGCTCCACGTTTTGTTGTGGGTTACTCTTAATCGTTATAAATTACTTTTCTCGTTACAACAACGACGTCGGACCGCCAACATGATTAAACTCCGCGAGCAAATCATATTTTAACGAATAACTCTGAATCGTTATAAGTTACTTTTCTCGTGACGACGACGAAGTCGGACTGCCAACATAATTTATCTCGACGGACACATCATATTATAACGAATAACTCTAAATCGTTATAGGTTACTTTTCTCATTACGACAACGACGTCAGACCGCCAACATAATTTATCTCGATGCGCACGCCATGCTATTGTGGGTTGCTCTTAATCGTTATAAGTTTCTTTTCTCGTGACGACGACGACGTCGGACCGCCAACATAATTTATCTCGATGCCCAGGCCATTCTATTGTGGGTTGCTCTTAATCGTTATAAGTTACTTTTCTCGTGACGACGACGACGTCGGACCGCCAACATAATTTATCTCAACGCGCTCGTCGTTCTGTTGTGGGTTACTCTTAATCGTTATAAGTTACTTTTGTCTGACGACGTCTACGTCAGACTGGCAACATAATTAAACTCGGCGGCCACATCATATTATATCAATTAACTCTAAATCGTTATAGGTTACTTTTCTCGTTACGACAACGACGTCGGACTGCCAACATAATTTATCTCGTAGCACACGCTATTCTATTGTGGGTTACTCTTAATCGTTATAAGTTACTTATTTCGCTTTGACGACGACGTCCGACTGCCGATATAATTAAACTCGGCGGGCATATCATATTAAAACGATTAACTGTAAATCGTTATAAGTTACTTTTTTCGTGATGACGACGACGTCAGACTGCCAACATAATTTATCTCAACGCGCTCGTCGTTCTGTTGTGGGTTACTCTTAATCGTTATAAGTTTCTTTTCTCTCAACGACGACGAAGTCGGACTGCCAACATAATTTATCTCGACGCACACGCCGTTCTATGGTGGGTTACTCTTAATCGTTATAAGTTACTTTTCCCGTGACGACGACGACGTCAGACTGGCAACATAATTTATCTCGACGCGCGCGCCGTTCTATTGTGGGTTACTTTTAATCGATATAAGTTTTCTTTTCTTGTGAAGATGAGGAAGTCAGACCACCAACACAAATTAACTCAACGTGCACGGCGTTCTATTTTGGGTTTCTCTTAATCGTTATAAGTTACTTTTCTCGTGATGACAACGACGTCAGACTGCCGATATAATGAAACTCGGCGGGCATATCATATTAAAACGATTAACTGTAAATCGTTATAAGTTACTTTTTTCGTGATGACGACGACGTCAGACTGCCAACATAATTAAACTCCGCGAGCAAATCATATTTTAACGAATAACTCTGAATCGTTATAAGTTACTTTTCTCGTGACGACGACGAAGTCGGACTGCCAACATAATTTATCTCGACGGACACATCATATTATAACGAATAACTCTAAATCGTTATAGGTTACTTTTCTCATTACGACAACGACGTCAGACCGCCAACATAATTTATCTCGATGCGCACGCCATTCTATTGTGTGTTGCTCTTAATCGTTATAAGTTACTTTTCTCGTGACGACGACGACGTCGGACCGCCAACATAATTTATCTCGATGCGCACGCCATTCTATTGTGGGTTGCTCTTAATCGTTATAAGTTACTTTTCTCGTGACGACGACGACGTCGGACCGCCAACATAATTTATCTCAACGCGCTCGTCGTTCTGTTGTGGGTTACTCTTAATCGTTATAAGTTACTTTTCTCGTGACGACGACGAAGTCGGACTGCCAACATAATTTATCTCGACGCACACGCCGTTCTATGGTGGGTTACTCTTAATCGTTATAAGTTACTTTTCTCGTGACAACGACGACGTCAGACCGCCAACATAATTTATCTCGACGCACACGCCGTTCTATGGTGGGTTACTCTTAATCGTTATAAGTTACTTTTCTCGTGACAACGACGACGTCAGACCGCCAACATAATTAAACTCGGCAGGCACATCATATTATTACGAATAACTCTTAATCGTTATAAGTTACTTTTGTCGTGACGACGACGAAGTCTGACTGCCAACATAATTAAACTCGGCGGGCACATCATATAATAACGAATAACTCTAAATCGTTATAGGTTACTTTTCTAGTGACGACGTGCGACGCCGACGTCGGACCGCCAACATAATTTATCTCGTCGCACAGGCCGTACTATTGTGGGTTACTTGAAATTGTTATAAGTTACTTTTCTTGTGACGATGACGTCGTCGGACCGCCAACTTAATTAAACTCGGCGGGCAAATCATAATATAACGATTAACTCTAAATCGTTATAAGTTACTTTTCTCGTGATGACAACGACGTCAGACTGCCGATATAATGAAACTCGGCGGGCATATCATATTAAAACGATTAACTGTAAATCGTTATAAGTTACTTTTATCGTGATGACGATGACGTCAGACTGCCAACATAATTTATCTCAACGCGCTCGTCGTTCTGTTGTGTGTTACTCTTAATCGTTATAAGTTACTTTTCTCGTGACGACGACGAAGTCGGACTGCCAACATAATTTATCTCGACGCACACGCCGTTCTATGGTGGGTTACTCTTAATCGTTATAAGTTACTTTTCCCGTGACGACGACGACGTCAGACTGCCAACATAATTAAACTCGGCAGGCACATCATATTATTACGAATAACTCTTAATCGTTATAAGTTACTTTTGTCGTGACGACGACGAAGTCGGACTGCCAACATAATTTATCTCGACGCACACGCCGTTCTATTGTGGGTTACTCTTAATCGTTATAAGTTACTTTTCTCATAATGACAATGACCTCAGACCGCCAACATAATTAAAGTCGGAGGGCATATCATATAATATCGAATAACTCTAAATCGTTATAAGTTACTTTTCTCGTGATGACAACGACGTCAGACTGCCGATATAATGAAACTCGGCGGGCATATCATATTATAACGATTAACTGTAAATCGCTATAAGTTACTTTTTTCGTGATGACGACGACGTCAGACTGCCAACATAATTAAACTCGGCGGGCACATCATATAATAACGAATAACTCTAAATCGTTATAGGTTACTTTTCTCATTACGACAACGACGTCAGACCGCCAACATAATTTATCTCAACGTGCTCGTCGTTCTGTTGTGGGTTACTCTTAATCGTTATAAGTTACTTTTCTCGTGACGACGACGAAGTCGGACTGCCAACATAATTTATCTCGACGCACACGCCGTTCTATGGTGGGTTACTCTTAATCGTTATAAGTTACTTTTCTCGTGACGACGACGACGTCTGACTGCCAACATAATTAAACTCGGCAGGCACATCATATTATTACGAATAACTCTTAATCGTTATAAGTTACTTTTGTCTGACGACGACTACGTCAGACTGCCAACATAATTTATCTCAACGCGCTCGCCGTTCTGTTGTGGGTTGCTCTTAATCGTTATAAGTTACTTTTCTCGTGAAGACGACGAAGTCGGACTGCCAACATAATTTATCTCGTCGCACACGCTATTCTATTGTGGGTTACTCTTAATCGTTATAAGTTACTTTTTTCGTGATGACGACGACGTCAGACTGCCGATATTATTAAACTCGGCGGGCATATCATATTAAAACGATTAACTGTAAATCGTTATGTTACTTTTTTCGTGATGACGACGATGTCAGACTGCCAACATAATTTATCTCAACGCGCACGCCGTTCTATTGTGGGTTACTCTTAATCGATATAAGTTACTTTTCTTGTAAAGATGAGGAAGTCAGACCACCAATATAAATTATCTCAACATGCACGACGTTCTATTGGGGTTACTCTTAACCGTTATAAGTTACTTTTATCGTGATGACAACGACGTCAGACTGCAAACATAATTAAACTCGGCGGGAACATCATATTATAATGATTAACTCTAAATCGTTATAGGTTACTTTTCTCGTCACGACAACGACGTCGTACCGCCAACATAAATTATCTCAACGTGCACGGCGTTCTATTTTGTGTTACTCTTAATCGTTATAAGTTACTTTTCTTGTGATGATAACGACGTCAGACCGCCAACATAATTAAACTCCGCGAGCAAATCATATTTTAACGAATAACTCTGAATCGTTATAAGTTACTTTTCTCGTGACGACGACGAAGTTGGACTGCCAACATAATTTATCTCGACGCACACGCCGTTCTATTGTGGGTTACTCTTAATCGTTATAAGTTACTTTTTTCGTGATGACGACGACGTCAGACTGCCAACATAATTAAACTCGGCGGACACATCATATTATAACGAATAACTCTAAATCGTTATAAGTTACTTTTCTCATAATGACAATGACCTCAGACCGCCAACATAATTAAAATCGGAGGGCATATCATATAATATCGTTACTACAACGACGTCGGACCGCCAACATAATTGATCTCAACGCGCACGCCGTTCTATTGTGGGTTACTCTTAATCGTTATAATTTACTTTTCTTGTGAAGATGAGGAAGTCGGACCACCAACATAAATTATCTCAACGTGCACGGCGTTCTATTTTGGGTTACTCTAGATCGTTATAAGTTACTTTTTTCGTGATGACGACGACGTCGGACCACAAAATTAATTAAACTCGGCGGGCAAATCGTATTATAACGAATAACTCTTAATCGTTATAATTTATTTTTCTAGTGACGACGTGCGACGCCGACGTCGGACCGCCAACATAATTTATCTCGTCGCACACGCCGTACTATTGTGGGTTACTTGAAATTGTTATAAGTTACTTTTCTTGTGACGATGACGTCGTCGGACCGCCAACTTAATTAAACTCGGCGGGCAAATCATAATATAACGATTAACTCTAAATCGTTATAAGTTACTTTTCTTTGACGACAACGACATCAGACCGCCAACATAATTAAACTCCACGGGCAAATCATATTTTAACGAATAACTCTAAATCGTTATAAGTTACTTTTCTCGTGATGACATCGACGTCAGGCTGCCAACATAATTAAACTCGGCGGGCATATCATATTATAACGATTAACTGTAAATCGTTATAAGTTACTTTTCTCGTGATGACGACGACGTCGGACTGCCAACATTATTAAACTCGGTGGGCACATCATATTATAAAGGATAACTCTAAATCGTTATAGGTTACTTTTCTCGTTACGACAACGACGTCGGACCGCCAACATAATTTATCTCGATGCGCACGCCATTCTATTTTGGGTTACTCTTAATCGGTATAAGTTACTTTTCTCGTGACGACGACGATGTCGGACCGCCAACTTAATTAAACTCGGCGTGCAAATCATAATAAAACGATTAACTCTAAATCGTTATAAGTTACTTTTTTTGTGACGACGACGAAGTCTGACTGCCAACATAATTAAACTCGGCGGGCACATCATATAATAACGAATAACTCTAAATCGTTATAGGTTACTTTTCTCATTACGACAACGACGTCAGACCGCCAACATAGTTTATCTCAACGTGCTCGTCGTTCTGTTGTGGGTTACTCTTAATCGTTATAAGTTACTTTTCTCGTGACGACGACGACGTCTGACTGCCAACATAATTAAACTCGGCAGGCACATCATATTATTACGAATAACTCTTAATCGTTATAAGTTACTTTTGTCTGACGACGACTACGTCAGACTGCCAACATAATTTATCTCAACGCGCTCGCCGTTCTGTTGTGGGTTGCTCTTAATCGTTATAAGTTACTTTTCTCGTGAAGACGACGAAGTCGGACTGCCAACATAATTTATCTCGTCGCACACGCTATTCTATTGTGGGTTACTCTTAATCGTTATAAGTTACTTTTTTCGTGATGACGACGACGTCAGACTGCCGATATTATTAAACTCGGCGGGCATATCATATTAAAACGATTAACTGTAAATCGTTATGTTACTTTTTTCGTGATGACGACGACGTCAGACTGCCAACATAATTTATCTCAACGCGCACGCCGTTCTATTGTGGGTTACTCTTAATCGTTATAATTTACTTTTCTTGTGAAGATGAGGAAGTCGGACCACCAACATAAATTATCTCAACGTGCACGGCGTTCTATTTTGGGTTACTCTTGATCGTTATAAGTTACTTTTTTCGTGATGACGACGACGTCGGACCACTAACTTAATTAAACTCGGCGGGCAAATCGTATTATAACGAATAACTCTTAATCGTTATAATTTATTTTTCTAGTGACGAAGTGGGACGCCGACGTCAGACCGCCAACATAATTAAACTCGGCGGACACATCATATTATAACGAATAACTCTAAATCGTTATAAGTTACTTTTCTCATAATGACAATGACCTCAGACCGCCAACATAATTAAAGTCGGAGGGCATATCATATAATATCGAATAACTCTAAATCGTTATAAGTTACTTTTCTTGTAACGACGACGTCGTCAGACCGCCAACATAATTAAACTCCGCGAGCAAATCATATTTTAACGAATAACTCTGAATCGTTATAAGTTACTTTTCTCGTGACGACGACGAAGTCGGACTGCCAACATAATTTATCTCGACGGACACATCATATTATAACGAATAACTCTAAATCGTTATAGGTTACTTTTCTCATTACGACAACGACGTCAGACCGCCAACATAATTTATCTCGATGCGCACGCCATTCTATTGTGGGTTGCTCTTAATCGTTATAAGTTACTTTTCTCGTGACGACGACGACGTCGGACCGCCAACATAATTTATCTCGATGCGCACGCCATTCTATTGTGGGTTGCTCTTAATCGTTATAAGTTACTTTTCTCGTGACGACGACGACGTCGGACCGCCAACATAATTTATCTCAACGCGCTCGTCGTTCTGTTGTGGGTTACTCTTAATCGTTATAAGTTACTTTTCTCGTGACGACGACGAAGTCGGACTGCCAACATAATTTATCTCGACGCACACGCCGTTCTATGGTGGGTTACTCTTAATCGTTATAAGTTACTTTTCTCGTGACAACGACGACGTCAGACCGCCAACATAATTTATCTCGATGCGCACGCCATTCTATTGTGGGTTGCTCTTAATCGTTATAAGTTACTTTTCTCGTGATGACAACGACGTCAGACTGCCGATATAATGAAACTCGGCGGGCATATCATATTAAAACGATTAACTGTAAATCGTTATAAGTTACTTTTTCGTGATGACGACGACGTCAGACTGCCAACATAATTTATCTCAACGCGCTCCCCGTTCTGTTGTGGGTTACTCTTAATCGTTATAAATTACTTTTCTCGTTACAACAACGACGTCGGACCGCCAACATAATTAAACTCCGCGAGCAAATCATATTTTAACGAATAACTCTGAATCGTTATAAGTTACTTTTCTCGTGACGACGACGAAGTCGGACTGCCAACATAATTTATCTCGACGGACACATCATATTATAACGAATAACTCTAAATCGTTATAGGTTACTTTTCTCATTACGACAACGACGTCAGACCGCCAACATAATTTATCTCGATGCCCACGCCATTCTATTGTGGGTTGCTCTTAATCGTTATAAGTTACTTTTCTCGTGACGACGACGACGTCGGACCGCCAACATAATTTATCTCAACGCGCTCGTCGTTCTGTTGTGGGTTACTCTTAATCGTTATAAGTTACTTTTGTCTGACGACGTCTACGTCAGACTGGCAACATAATTAAACTCGGCGGCCACATCATATTATATCAATTAACTCTAAATCGTTATAGGTTACTTTTCTCGTTACGACAACGACGTCGGACTGCCAACATAATTTATCTCGTAGCACACGCTATTCTATTGTGGGTTACTCTTAATCGTTATAAGTTACTTTTTTCGCTTTGACGACGACGTCCGACTGCCGATATAATTAAACTCGGCGGGCATATCATATTAAAACGATTAACTGTAAATCGTTATAAGTTACTTTTTTCGTGATGACGACGACGTCAGACTGCCAACATAATTTATCTCAACGCGCTCGTCGTTCTGTTGTGGGTTACTCTTAATCGTTATAAGTTTCTTTTCTCGTGACGACGACGAAGTCGGACTGCCAACATAATTTATCTCGACGCACACGCCGTTCTATGGTGGGTTACTCTTAATCGTAATAAGTTACTTTTCCCGTGACGACGACGACGTCAGACTGGCAACATAATTTATCTCGACGCGCGCGCCGTTCTATTGTGGGTTACTTTTAATCGTTATAAGTTTTCTTTTCTTGTGAAGATGAGGAAGTCAGACCACCAACACAAATTAACTCAACGTGCACGGCGTTCTATTTTGGGTTACTCTTAATCGTTATAAGTTACTTTTCTCGTGATGACAACGACGTCAGACTGCCGATATAATGAAACTCGGCGGGCATATCATATTAAAACGATTAACTGTAAATCGTTATAAGTTACTTTTTTCGTGATGACGACGACGTCAGACTGCCAACATAAATTATCTCAACGTGCACGGCGTTCTATTTTGTGTTACTCTTAATCGTTATAAGTTACTTTTCTTGTGATGACAACGACGTCAGACCAGCAACATAATTAAACTCCGCGAGCAAATCATATTTTAACGAATAACTCTGAATCGTTATAAGTTACTTTTCTCGTGACGACGACGAAGTCGGACTGCCAACATAATTTATCTCGACGCACACGCCGTTCTATTGTGGGTTACTCTTAATCGTTATAAGTTACTTTTCTCATAATGACAATGACCTCAGACCGCCAACATAATTAAAGTCGGAGGGCATATCATATAATATCGAATAACTCTAAATCGTTATAAGTTACTTTTCTCGTGATGACAACGACGTCAGACTGCCGATATAATTTATCTCAACGCGCTCCCCGTTCTGTTGTGGGTTACTCTTAATCGTTATAAATTACTTTTCTCGTTACAACAACGACGTCGGACCGCCAACATAATTTATCTCAACGCGCACGCCGTTCTATTGTGGGTTACTTTTAATCGTTAGAAGTTACTTTTCTCGTTACGACGACAACGTCGGACCGCCAACATAATTTTTCTCAACGCGCACGCCGTTTTATTGTGGGTTACTATTAATCGTTGTAAGTTAATAGAACAATTTGATAAGTAAACACTTATATCGGACCAAGATTTAACAATACTTTTATTTGTGATGTAACATATTATTATAGTCAATGGCGAACTCAGAGGGGGGGGGGGAGTGGTTAAAGTAGCGAGACATATGGATATTGTCTTATGATGATAAATCGACAAATATAATAATAATTAATTAATATACAGTGAAGTCTTAATAACGAAACTCGTCACAACGAAAAACTGTATATTACGTAAATAACATTAATTTAACTTATAATGGTTGGTTTGATTTAAAACGACCTAACCTATATAAAAAACGCAGTATTGTAAAATAAATACATTTATCGCACCTCTCAAGAATCTAAAAACATAATACTTGTTTTTTTTTATTAGAATTAGAATTAGAGCTTTGATAACGTGACCATTGGCTTAAATCTTTAATTGCTTCAACTAAATGTTATTATTTAATATATTATACATCATAAATAATATCTTTTTTTTATAATGGAATCTTAGTTGGGGCCCAGTGCATCATGAATGTGTTTGGGTATGTCCAATTTTTGTCGGCCCTCTTGTGTGTCTGCATTCTGTGATTAAATGATATTTTAATTGAAGTTAGATATCCACATGTTTTTGGTTTTTCATTATTCGAGAAGTGTGAAGTGTATGTGGCCTATTCTGAGGCGATTTAGTACCACTTTGTCTCTTCATCTGAGAAACATTAGGTTATTCCACTTATCTTTGTTATTTTAATTCCATTTCATTTGCTATTCGTCTATGATTAAGCTTATTTTTTTTTTTTTAATATTTGTTCTGAGTTTATATCCCAGATATTTTGTTGATGTGGATTATTTGCTTTATCCTGGGCGAGTAAATTTTTATTCTTTTATTACCAGTCAATCTGCAGTGTCAGGGTATAAATGAGACAATTATTGTGGAATTTAATTGTTAAGTTGATTATTTTACTAGCAATAACATCAATTTATATAAATAAAAGGCTAAATATAGTACTAATGGAGTATGTTGAAAATTATTTACTTTTTACTACCTATTTAGGTTGGCACTTATTACATTGGATACGGCTTTATATACGGCGAGTACCTTAGCTGTGTAGTTAGTGTGTAATACTTCGATTAATTATAAACATTTTACCATTAAAATAAAATAAATTACAATAATATTTGTATTTATTATCTGTTATTGTCGAGTACAATTTATTTATATATAATGGAATGATACAATTATTTAGGTAAACAAGATGTACTATACCAATACCATAAAAATAGTTACTGGAAAACATAAAAAATTATAAATAATACATAATACATACAAATAATAATACAATATGTAAAATTCAAATTAAAAAAATTCCACTTTTAATCTATGTTTCAATTAGTACAATAATGGTAACATAAAAAATTAAGAACATTTTTAATATAAGATCAATTATGAATATTTCAAAAATTAAAATGTCAGTCCATTTATAGTAAATTGAAAGCCTTTATCAGACTTAATAATATAACATTCAATAAATAATTGCATTTATATAAATTATTTAACTAAACAACAATTCTTTTGACTAGTGTTGGCAAATAACAAAAATAGGAGTTTAAAAACATTTCAAATGTATTGCAACTTTTCAAAATACAAATTTCACAAGTTGTAATACAATGGTGTAATACAATATCAAATGGTGTATTTACAATATTTTTTTTGATAGGTAAAGTCGAGGTAAAGAAATATTACTTATAATGAAATGGATCATGTTGACTGAAATTATTATCAACAATTTAAAAATACTTATGTATAAGGTGTTTTTGATTCTTTAGGATTGATGTAATCCTCTCTACCCTGTAAATGCACCATTGATCAAAGTTCAAACATAAATTATATTTTAATAGATAAAATATTTGGCAACAATAGTTTAAAGAACTAATAACAATAACAATCAATAATAACAAACAATGTCAAAAAAACTAATTTCAAAACAGTCAAATAAATGTAAAATGTTTGCTATCAATCAGTTGTTTTATCAGCAATCTGTATAGATTTATTCTTTTCATACTTTTTATAGGCTAAAAATGTGGTCCATATCAATCCAGCAAAACTGACAAATATCAAACGATTCTGTGCAGGAATAACACAATAATTTATTGTTTGTAATACTGGCCAAACCATTGCAGCTATCTAAATGAGAAAAAAAAATGTTAGTTAACTTCTATTATTTAGCATATAAAATAATTACCTATCTTGAAATGAAACTATTATAATACTAATTAATGATTTATAACATTAATTTATTAAACACTAAATAGTAATATTAATAATTAATACTGTGTAGGTATGCTGTTTACACAAACTGTTATTACAACAATTTATATTATATCCAATATGTTTCTTATTAAAAAATTTGAACAGTTCAATTCAAATCAAACACAAAAACTAGTTGAATAATTCATAAAGGAAAAAACAGTAAAAACAAAAATATTGGATGAAATATAAATGTTTAGACTATTTTCAAGAATTTATAATAGGATATCAAACTTGCATGTGTTTTTTCTGTCTAACAAACATATCAAGCATAACAGATTTGTAATAACTAGAATCAATTCTGTGCTGTTAGATTAATATTTGATAAAATAATCAATTTAAAGGTAAGAATAATATTTATAGTACTTAAAGGCTTTTATTAAAGTTTTAATTTTAAAGTATTATAGTTATATATATATTATATTATATACATTTCATAAATTGAAATAACAATAAAAGATTACGAGATGCCATAGATATTATTCTTGCTTTTAAAATTAATAAGAAAAAATTTAACTCCAATATTAAAGCTAACAACAGACAATATTGGTTCTCCTAAACGCAAATTTGCTATTTTGTGTACCTATTGTATGTTTGTTAAGTAGAAATAAAATATGAGTTTTGTGTCCTCTTAATATTTATTTGAATTCATTATAAAAAATATATAATATACCTTCCAGGTAGAAACAAATTTTTCTTTAACTTCTATTTTTGCATCTTCTATTGTACCTCCGTCCAAAAGTGTCATAAAGAAAAAAAAACTAGCCATTGCAAATGGACCATATGAAAATTGTTCAACAACTGCCTGTAAAATTAAAAAAACAATTAAATCATAATGAAACAAACAAACTAATAGCATTATAAAAAGAGTTGAACTTATTGTTACCTTCACTACAAATTAAAATTATTCCCAATTCAAAATAATTTATAATTAATTAAGCTCAGTAATCTACATAATTCAGTTATTAATTTGTAAAGAGAATAAAGGTAAATTAAGTAGCAAATATTCTAAAATTAAACAAAGTAATAACTTAATCAAGTTAAGATTTATTATTGGTAGCATTAATCAAATGGTTTTTTATTCAATTTAATAGCTTTTAGCAACAATAATTGACAACTAATCAATAAACTAGTTTTTGACACCTAACAAAATATAGAATATGTATTATAATTTATCTGCAACTGCAATAACAATGTGTAATGTGTATGCTGACTAAACGTATAAAACAATAAAAGTAGGTATGATATGTATAATATACATATTATAATAAAGTATAAAGCTAACTTTTAATTTTTTTGTTAGAAATTAAAATATTATACCTCACAAATACCAAAAATAGAGATAATAATTCTATGGAATTTAATCTTATTTATTGTTTGTACTTCTTTTGATGATAAAAACCACTGGTCACCTATTATATTGACTGTTATATTGAAGTAATCCTATCTTGGTGGTTCATTATGTATAAAAAAAAGTTTTATAAGGCTTCTCTTGAACACATTTTTTTAAAGTATTAATTACCAAATTATTATATCATAATATGATGTAATTAATAAGATTATAAAAAAATATATATCTTACATAAGTGTATTATTCTAGAGTTGTGGTACCTACTTACACCTAAACAAGATTTTTGAAAATTTCTAATTAGTGGATATATGTTTTAGGTACAGAACTATACTACCTACCAATAATATGAATATAATCATACCAATTCAATCATTTTTTTCTCGTAATGATATAAAATATGTACCCGTAATTTTTAGTTGATCGTATTTTTTATTATATTATACAGTTTAAAATATTTTTAAAATAAAATAAAACTATAAGAATCCAATAACATTGCTAAAATAATATTAAAAGTTTTTAATTCAAATCTAATTGAAAACTCTAAAAATTGAATTACCTATTACATAATTACCTTGATAATCGCCATAGGTAAACAATAAAAATATATAATTTTTATGAACTTATATCATAAATAAAGATACTAATTAGATTTAATTTAGTTTTCTGAATAAATTTTAGTAAACCATTGTTATGCACAATTTTAGGATACCTGTCTATTTAGAAATGAAATTGATAAAATTGTATGATTTAATAACTTAATTACCTTTAATTCATGAAAATTTTATGTAATTAAAATGAGTGATGATTATTTAATAATTCATAATATAATACACTTGCATATACTTCCATTTTATTTAATTTTATAAAAGGCAGTAACAGGGACTTAGTAACCCAACTATTAATTGTATGACTATTTGTATGATGACATTCTTTGGATTTGGAAATAAATTGATATGTGTTTTATCGTGTTGTTTTTTTAATTAAAATATTACGTTAAATCTTAATATAGGTAATATTTAAATGGACCTACAGTTAAGACAATTATGTTAATACAAGCTAACCTTATCTATTACGTTTATTACTTGTTATTGTTAATAACTATTAAACGCAGAAATACTGACCTTTGTTATATGACTAGTAATTGTCATCGAAGGCCAAACATAACCGGCAAATCTCATCCACGCATACAAAGTGGGTGCTACGTAGAGTCCACCGTACATGCTAAACTTTGCCGCTCGTTGCAAATCAATGTTTTTGGTGGCTGACGGCTCTAGTGACTGTTGTATCAAGCTGCTCAACGGCCAGGTGACCGAGTATATGACCACACCGCGCACAAGTCCATGATTGCTGGCTTTAATTATTTTCGACCACATATTACCTAGAGACTCGTCACTAAACACCGCAAAATCAATTGAAATATCGTCAGTTAGCTTCAAATAATATTAGTTCTGGCTCAGCAAATATCTCTGCATACTCACGTCTTGCGAAAACCAAAAATAGATAGGTATAAGTATGTGAAATATTATAAATTCGTGTGTAGTGGAAAAACTTCAAAATTGACACTTGACGGTCATAAATAACGGTCTTCGCGGGTTACGCTGATCCGTACGGACCGTAAACAGTTGTATGTGTCAGAAAAATAAATCAATCGGCACTGGGCGCGATCGTAATTAAATAATAATTATAATTATTAATTATTAATCAACGCGCAACAGTACGATGACGAGGTGACCCGAAGAGATCGTCCACCAGCGAAAAATAGCGAATGGATCACGAACGGCGAATATAATATTAATGTATTATACACAGCGAATTGACGTTTTAGCAGTAATATTACAAACGGAAACTGGCGGCGGGCATTAGAGTGCGCGCCGGTGAATGCCAAATCGATAACCTATATTGTACCGGATCCGGACCCTACCGATGACGACGCGCCGCGCGAAACCCACAACTGCTGACTGGGCCGAGCGCTGAGCACTGTGGCGGTATGGTCTATGAGCAGTATGAGCATTGAGCAGTGACCGAGACTCCGAGTGTCGGATGAACGGCGGCCAACGGGCAATGGCCACTCGCCAGTCGCCACTGAACGCCCGCGGCTCGCAGGCCCCCGAACGACGTAACGGTCGTAGCCGGCCACCACTTAGTACTTACTCGACGACACTCACACCCGACGACACCCGTGGGTGATGAAAACCCGGCGGGTGACGAGCCGCTATCACACGACCGTTATGATACGAACCGACGAACCGTTCGTGATGACGTGATTACAAACTGATTTCATTCGTTCCGACTCGGTCGTGAATATTGGCCCATGATATTTTTATTTTTTTTAAATATCAATCACCTTATAAATAGTTATTACAAAATATTCTATAAACATTAAACAATTAGTTTGATCGTTGCAGGGCCGGATTAAGATTTTTTGCGCCCCGGGGCAAACCTACCTAAAATTAAGAACTACTTTTTAATAATACATAAACATAACATTGTTTTACTATAATTTGGCATTTATTATATAATATTAGAAATATATTAAAATTATATGAAAACAATCTTTTTAATATCACTATATACCTAAACAATGTAAATACATTTATTAAAATAACAATTTTGTAAACATGATTTAATATTTATTTAATTATTAATTATTATTATTGCGCGGACTCTGTGACTGTATAGTTATTATTCGTAATTCAGATATCGGTAAATTCGTGAAAACGCGTATGTGAGTTTGCGCGCCGTGTACACTGTCGTAATCGCTAATAGTTTTTTCACTCTAAATGGTACCCACAATATTTCAAAACTTTGCGCCTTTAAAATCTTGCGCCCGGAGGCAGATGCCCCCTCTGCCCCCCCCCTTTAATCCGGCCCTGGATCGTTGGTTTATCTACCTGCTGTATAATATTATATTATTCTGTGCTGAACGTAGACAATTATTTTCTCTTACCAACATATCTGAATAATTTTACAAAAATAGAAATAAAGAAGCCTTAACCTTATAACATAGGCGCCCGCAGGGAGGGGCAGCTGGGGCATTTGCCCCACTGGCTTTTTCAAAATATTTTTTTAATTGAATATTTTAAGATAAATTACTATATACCTACTAAACAACAAATTTAAAGTATAAAATAAGTTGTAATATAATAAAATATAATATATTGTATACGAGTATAATAAAAAAAGTTATTATTTTAAAACACCTAGTAAAATTATAATATTTATCCCCAAATCCTAACATTGCCCTCCCCCCCCCCCCTAGAAAAATTTCTGCGGTCGCCTATGCCTTATAAGTTATAATTAAAAAAAGAAAACAAGAAATAAAGACAAAAGACAAAATAATTTCCTAGCTTTTACGATATAGATAATTAAGAATTCTAAATAGATTTTTTTTTTTAAGTAGGTATATCAATATTATTATTATTTACTAAAAGAAGTTCGTGTTCAACTAACAATTAATATAACTAATAACTACTTTTAGTTTTTAAAATATAGAGTTGGTCATTCCTACAAATATTTATATTTATTTAGGTACAAAATGCCAATAACAATTTATAGATAGATATACCTATTGGCCATTACCTACCAATAATACACAATTGTAAATTTCTTGTGACATTCTGACATTCAGTAGTCCGTAGACATACCTACTTCATGCTCGTAAAGTGTGTAGATAAGTATTAAGTACATTTTATTAGTAGGTAATCTTAACTAATTGTATCTTAATATATTAATTATCAACATTGTTTTATTAAGACTGTTCAAATAATTATTCAACATTATTTGTTTAAATAACAGTGTTATTTATAATTCACAATTCATGCTTATTGAATAGACCATGATTATTGTGCAATATTTCATAGTTATTCTGGTTAATCGTGACGTTTTCACTGCTCATTTTTTTTTGAAAGGGGGTAATTTTTTACTAAATTATCAGTCCTCAGACCATATACATATTATATAGCACCATAGCGGTAAAAATATGTTCATTGATTTATTAAAAATTGTTACAAAAAAATAAATAATAATATTTCAACACTCCCTCTTAAATTCTAATTAGTTAGGTATGCCCGTACCAACCATACAGTTTTTTTTTTGGGGGGGGGGGGCGGTTTGAACCCCCCAAGAGAACCCCTAAATACGCCACTGAGGATAAGACGTCGTCTTAAGTTGATTTACATATTTTATGAACTTTTATGGTACAATTTTTGTGCCTCATCGTGCAGCCTAGGCTACTGGAGTCTTGCTGACAACCTGCACTAAATTACTGACGCCCGACACTGCGATGTTGCGCCGTCCTCATTTCATTTATATTATACTTTTTACAATATAATATTATGATACGTTTATCACCAACTACCAAGAACAAGGTCAATGTCCCAATACGCGTGTTACAGAAGTGCATACACCACACGTTATCAGAACGTGATTCAGACATTCAGTAATATTTCACTGATACAGATAAAGTTTAATAATTGTCCGATTGCCGTTGACTTGATTATAATTTATACATTTATAATAATTTGTTCTTGGTAAACTTTATAGTAATTGAATCGTGAATAAAAATCACCTCTAAAAAGGCAACTATGGTATTTTTCTTTTTAAATATAGCTCTGACGAAAGAATGATATCACAAAATATGTAAATGTATTTATAAAATAACTGGCGATACGTAAATACTTGCATAAAATTAAAAAAAAAATGTATAAAATAAATTAATACCACTCTATAAGTGCGTATTCTGCAGTTTAATTATAGATTAATTTGGCCATTTTTATTGAATCTTCAAAACTACTTTTTTCAATTTCTGTTTTGAACGCCGATAGGTATTTATTTTTTCCCGGTTTCGATATCAATTTCGGCATTACCGTTGTTCCAAACAGGTATTGAACCTGCAATAGCACCTCGTGGTGTTCATTACCACAGAATATTCTGTGACATCATCTACGATCTACGTGTACGTTATGACTTATGATCATTTGGGGTGGGAGGGGGGGGGGTACTAATTAATATTTTTGAAGGGCCATCGTTATGAATAATTAATCTAGAATCCCACTTGGAATCTGAAAATAGTCGGGGGGGGGGGGGGGGCGTGAAAATTGCTGACGGCAGTAGAAACACTAGAGACCAATGAATAAAAATTATAGATTACAACACATTCAATGACGCTACACCCGCATATTGTGTTGTCTCCGTCTAACAAAATGTAAAACATTGCGAAAACTTTTTTGCGCGGGAAAGAACCACTCAAGCGTCTCAAGCTGTAATCTAAGCTAAGCAACCAAATTCTCACACTATAATAAAGAGGAGAATGTTTACTTTGCAACGTTTTTTTTTAATCTTTCGATATCACAAATACGAAAAAAGTTCGTATTGTTTAAGAATTCATTTTTCCAAGTTGAATGGTTCTGATATCGAAAAAAATTAAAACAACGTTGCACTGCGTAAATATTCTCCTTTTTATAGAGTGGACATTTGGTTGCTTAGCTTGGATTACAGCTTGACTGCATGAGTGGTTCTTTCTTGCGAAAAAATTTTGTTTTGTCCGCCATCTGCATGTGGCCAACTGGCCACCTCGGAAGGCACGAACCGCGATTGTAGAAGATATATAATGTATATATCTACGACCGAGCCACGGAGGCACGGACTAAGATGGCCTTATCAATAACGACAAAAACCGGTGATCTTATCATTTACATAATATGACAGTATCATTGAAAATAGATAAGACTAAAATAGAGATGAGTTTAAATTTGATTCTTGAAGTCTCGAGTTGTGAACACCCGGACTGAATGTTTCACTGTTGAATGACAAAGACACAAAGTAAAACGTAAATTTAGTTTATGATTTATTCGTCGATTTTGACATATTATCTAAGTCAAACCAGTTGGATCGTGGATCATGGTCTTACCTAATGTCTTAATCTAACTTCCAAAACAGTAAGTTAAACAGATAGTCCGTAAGCCTGGTCTTGTACTATTGTATACAGTAGGTTATTGTTATCTATTTGACATTAGTCTATTTTAAATTTATTTTATTCATTTGAAAAGAGGAATCAATTACATAGGTAGTAATGTCTAGTATTTCCTCCATAATCATATTTTTAGATGAATTTCAAATATAAATTGTGGCACAGTTGCTATATTAATTCACGCATTGTGGTTGAGTATACATGCCGTCTTCTGTCACTAATTTCTGTATGAGTGACAGAAATACGGGTTCTAAGTTGAAAAAACCTTACTACTACATGTCATGTGCTCCAAACCAACTGTACCCTCCCTCACAGGACACCTAAAAATTAACCTCCCAATATCCTATATTGCCTCTATTTTATTAATAAAAATATATAAATTATGATTACCTTAATCGCAAATGCTCTAATATTTAATTCTATTACATTCCTGTTAGCCAACTCTTATAAATATAACAAAAGTTACTGCAGATTAATAAAAAAAAAATAAAATTATGATTATTAATATACTTTAGAATAAGCTTTAACACCTACCTACATAAATGATATAACTATTTTATGTATTGTTATTTTATTTTTTCATATTAACGGAAACCTTTATACTTCATTTTTACAGAATAAACAAGAATACTATCCGTTTCAATGGAATTCAGCGATTCAGTTCTTGGTTGTTACATTTCTAAACCTATAAACCTAAGACAATTTAAGACTGAGAATGCTTATAAATTTGATCAAGTTAAAATGTCAAAGGTCACGGATCGTCTAGTGTTTGAAAAATTAAAATCAATTAATCCGGATATTGATTTAACTGATTTACCTGATGAAATAAAAAAATGGGAAACAGAGTTACAAAAATTTAATTTTCAACAAGTTTTTGATTCACCGGATACATTATGTGCTCGTTATGTTTTTCCTATCTACAGCACTACTAGTAGTAACCTCCAAACGCTTAATATTATGAAAAGTGATTTTTATCAGACCAAGAGAACCAAGTTATATACTCCGCTCCCCAGTTTTACTCCAAGAGGAAATATTGTGCCTGGTGAAACTTTATTGATTACTATTTCAATTTATTATCCATTTCACTGGACACAAAATCAAGTTCCTGACGAAGCTGTCATTCCACACTGTCAAAAATCTCTTCAATTTTATGACACACAAACTCTTCAAGATTTGAAACAAGGATTCAAATGTGAAAATGAAGAAAGTGAAATCAGTGGCGATATAAGCAAAAACCCTAATAAACCATTGAGTAAATTGACATTTTTATTTTTATTTATTGATCCTTCCCGAGTTTTTATGTATATATGTAAATTATATGTGGTCAAATGATAATTTAGTAATTCATGGATGGTAGATAACCTCTTCAAAGTAGGTACCATATAGAATCAAAATGTGATCTTTATAGATGTTTGGTACATAGATTTTTTAGCTTTTTAAATACTAGTAAAAATTAATAGTAAAAATGTCTAGCAGTGTACCAAATAATATTTTATATTCATATCTTTTAAACAATTTTATAAATTACTTTTTACTTAGAATTTTTACATAAAAATATAATAAATTTGATTATTATTCATTTTGTTTTTAGGTTTCATATCGAATTCAGATTTGAAGCATGGTTTGTTTTACATAAATAATAATTTATATGTAGACTCTTTACCTGATGGAATTACAATGATGTATGCCGAAACAATGAAAAGTTGGGCAAGTCATCATGGTCACACTATTGAAAATATACTTTCTTTGAATACACAACTTTTGGACTTGGAGGTATGCATCGGCCAGCCCTATGTTTACCAACATTTAGGTCGTTGTGAACATCTTTTTATATTTAATGAAATCAATGTTGCTAAACCAAATGACTGTCTTGGCCAAAACAATTATCCAAGAGTCATAAGTGTTGCAAAAGAAAAATTAAAGAACTGTATATATTGTTCTAAAAATATAGCTAGTATTGTTATGCTGAATGATGATGACAGAACCCCATTAACTGTAAACCATATGTGTGAAGCTTGTTTTAAATCATATAACTATGATCATTTGGATGATAAAGTGTCTAATTTCAAAGCTTATAGATGTATAAAATGGAAAAAATAACCCAAAAACATGTTTATTTATCAACATTAATTTAAATTAGTTTTTTTTTTATGAAAAAATTGAATAATGAAATTATATTTTTAATTTTTTGTTGTTAATAAGTACTAGATTAGATATCTGATCTCAAAATTATTTAAATTATATGTTTTTGTATAGTAATAATAAATTGTTATATAAATAATTGTAAACTCATTTTTATACATCATATTGATTTTTTATAAGTCAATTTAACTGTTTAGCTATTTGGATTACATAGAGGTCTAACTTGAGCTGGTTTTTTAAACCTTGGCTATGGTATAAAATATAAATATTTGTAACTTAATACAACTCCTTTCAAGACAGAGCTATACATAAAATACATTGCCTAATTGTGCACCATTGTTACAAATATATGTAAAACATGGTCTACGATGCAAGGGGATATAAATAAGCTTCATGTATAAATCTATACTGGTGTATATGAGCAAAGAGAATGCTGATTTAAACTGACTGTACGATGTACCCAACCTGCTCAATTTTTAAAGTCAAAAAGGTTAGAGCTGACCATGTATGTAGGGTTACCATTTATGGTTGACAATAAAAATGGACATTTTTTTCAAGATCATGAAAATTATTAATAAGTACATTTTATTTTTCTTATAATGTACCTATTACACCTACTGTAATAATAATATGATATGCATAATATATCATTAGGTATAAATTATATTTAATTGTACACATTTATTAGTTGATATTTAGACTTAAGAAAATAAATTAAATACCACAGAATTTCTTCGTGATTTAGAAATAAATAAGTACTAACACAGAATAAGACAATTATATAAATACCTATTACATACGGATATCGAGGTGATTATTAAAAAAATTCACATTTCATGAAAAACACTGAAATTTTCTAATATTGAAAAAAACCCCCCGAATGTTTTTATTTAAGCTTAAAAAGAGGCATGTCCGGGGAAAAGAGGATGTCTGGTAATCCTACATGTATGGCGTTTGGAACTCGCTAACTACCCAAATAAAAAATAATCAAAGGGAAGATCATGTCTGGAAGAACTGAGTGGAGATTGTTACAAAGATATGTGAGCAATAATTGAAGATGCAGCGGTTTGAGAGAGCTTCGACAGAAGCTGGAAAAAGGCGGAATGGTTTAAAAAAAAACAAAAATAATATATTTAAAAATTATTTTCTTATTTTTGATACCTTTAATTACATACTTTAACCACCCAATATTCATAGGTTTGTTATGGGTCAATGGTACAAACTACAGAGTGGCAACTAAGTATGTATTGACCTATAGCAATTGTTGGTACCTAAATAATTGTCATAAGTGAATCAAATTTTGTTAATACAATTTGTGTTAAGCGAGTGTCAACGTTTTATGTAGAGGTGTCTACTTATAAGCATAATTGTATAATGCGTCATATCTAATACTGTGCTTATTAGTAAAATTTTGGTCTTCAGCACCACAGGACTACTACAGATATGTTATAATGTTAAACTTTAAATTTGCAACTATAAGAAATTAAGATGATTTTGTATAGTAGTCATCATGTAACTTTAAAAAAAAAAAAAATTTATTGATTGTATAATATTTTTTTACTGCAAGCAGAATAATTAAATAAAAGCAGAAGCAATGTACTAATGTAAAGCAACAAATTGTTTTATGTTAACTAATAACTATAGACAAAATATATTTTGCACATAAGACACAAATGTCAACGATGTTAACATAATAACATAAAATTTGATAACAAAGGTATCAAAATTATAATATCTATTTTTCAAAACTAATTTGATAAATGATACTATATAATCAAAATACCTTTGAGTATGAGATAGTGTTAAAATATTAATTTCAAATAAATAATTTTAGGTCTTTTAATTTTTTTATTCTCTTACCAAGAAGTTGAATAATATTACTTTAGTTCGGTAAGTCAAGTTTGAATGTCTCATCTAAAAGGATGGAAGTATGTTGCATTCCTATCAGCTTTTGTTGGCAGCATAGGAATAGCAACTTATCCAATCATTATTTATCCAATGACGCACGTTGACGATTACAGTAAGTAAAATTTATAATTATGTAATTTTACCATTATTGCCTATGTATTATAAATTTAAGATTTTATACTAACTTCAATGATTTCTTATAATTAATTAGAAATTTAATTTTGATATAGTACACAACATCAAAGTGAATGTTGATAAATTATTTGATGCTGTCAGATTCTTAGCCGTATTAGACATTGAGTATTTAAAAATTATGAAACAGTGGTATAAATATATAGTTATGGATTTTAAGCTATTTTAATGTCTTTGTGTTGACACAATAATTATTAATATTTTCAAATTACAGTTAGGTATCTTATATAAATAAGTATAAGATTCACATTTCATAACATTACTTAATACTCGGGTATTTCTAAATTTTCAAAATCCTGGACTATTAATCATTTTTATGAACAATTAAATTTTTTTTTTAATCAAGTTATAAAGTGTCATAATTGGGTGGTTGCTTTTATCATGTACCCATGTCAAGCTTTATATATTTCCGCATGCATACTTGTTTTTTTTTTGGTAATTTTACAGATTGCTTTAAAACAAAATAAATAAATTTTTAATCCATTGATTTATTTATTTGATGAGTTCCCTTCCTAAAATAGAATGTTATTTGACGTTTTTTGTATAACTTGCCTAAATTTAAAATAATTTTTTAGAAAAGTCACAAGAACTAAACCGTGCACAATTAGATCAATCTAGAATAAGCCCTGAAGCTGCTGGAAGTATGTCATTTAAAAAAAAACTATTATTAGTTATTAATTTATAAAATAGTAACCATATATCATATTATGTTTTATTTTAGATATGAACAAATGGACTGATCCATTTGATCGAAAAAACGAGTGATGCTATAGTAAACTGGAACAACAATTTTTTTTATTGAAAATGTGTAAACATGTGTATTTATTTACAATTGGGACAGATGTGTTGGTAAATAAAGGTATCACAGTAGATAATAATATAAATAATATAACAATATGTATAATGTATAGTGTAAATAGCATACCTGCTGATATTATTAACAAATAAAATTTATTATTTGGTCTTCAATAAAGTTGTGTTACACCCTCTGGAATAATAATATTATGTTGTAAAAATATATGATGTATGGATAATCTGAGATTAAAACTTCAGACATCATTAAAACCAACATATACCTATATCAATAATTAAATCCCATGAAACATCTTCAATTCTGATCTATAAAGCAATATCAGGATCAACAGGATATATGATCAATTATTTATAATAATAAATAATAAACAGTTCCAACTACTATACATTTTCAACAACTTTATTATCTACATTTAACATACCAATATGTAATAAATATAAATTGTAAAAATTCTGAGAATGCATTATTCATACAATTACAAATACGAATCAAAGTAAAAAAATTATGTTGACGTTTGACAATAAGAACAATTTTAAATATAAATTAGAAAATGTATAAGAATACAATAGGTATCAGTGTATTACAATTTAAAATCTAATATTTATAAATAAACATTTTGTGTCTTAATTTTAAATATGTTTGACATATTCTAGTGACTGGGTACATACATTTAAAAAAGTTATGCTAACTATTTATTTCTATAGTATGTTGTAACATTTCAACAGTGTTGTTTGGTATTTTTTCTTCAGTTTCGTGTTTTCCTGAATTAAAAATTTTAATTAATTTCTTTAAAATTATTGTATCATCATTCATATTATATAGTTAAAATATTCTTACTCTTAGTCTAATATTTAATTAATTTGATAATTATTGATTGTAATTATAAATGTACTGCCATATTAAATGTAAAAAATCTTATAATTGTAGTCTATACAGGGTGATTCTTTTATCAAACAACACTTATATGGTGTTTGTGTGTAAATACCACCTAACATACACCTATAACACACAAATACCACCCAAAACCACCCAACTTTGGGAGGCTATATCTTGTAAACGAATTGACGAAAAATGAAAATTTAAACGTGAAAATTCATTGAAAAAATAGTCTTTTTAGTTTATCAAATTTTAAGTATAGGTTGTCATTTGAAAATCAAAAGTTGATAATGGTTAACCTGATAAATATAAGGGTGAAAATATTTAAAAAATATATAGTTCTAGAACAAGATGGTTCCAAAATTTTGAAAAAAAAAAATTTGAAAAAATTCAATAGTTTTTGAAATAATGAGTGTTGTTTGATAAAATAATCACCCTGTATATATTATATAGGTAAGTAGATAATATAAAACCAATAATATATGTATTGAATATTGATCAATTTGAACAAATAGTTGCACATTTGTTTTGTATGAACTAGATTCACATACCAGGGAGTAGGGACAAATAATGTGTTCTAACTACTAAATTAGGTATCTAAAAAATATGTTGAATGAATTGTAAGCAAATATTAATTAAAATTATAACTTTGATGATCACTACTAAGTGTGTCCTAAATGTTATACCAACTATTAAAATGTTATTTAAAAACAATTTTAAAAAATCCATGACTAACCTTGAATTTTAAATGGCATATACCTGCATATTATAATAGTTCCTAGTCTGCTAGTTATACATTTTCAAAAATTTAAAATACTTAAAATATTTATAATTATTTATTTAGACTAATACTTTAAACAACTAATAATAATTGATTCGCCTTTCATATTTACCTCCTTTTATTTTGTCAATCAATAGTTTTAATAGATTTTCAAACGGACTCTCGATCAACATATAAAGGATGAATGCAATAATTAATCCATGTACTGAATCACCAATCACAAACCATGACTGTTAATTATAATGCACACCAATGATTAATAATCAAAAAGTTTGAAGGAAAGTTAAAAGAAAAATCTAGATTATGTCTTGAAGCTAGATTTTTGAGGTGTCCTAACTATAATAACTAATATGTCCTAACTATATATGGGATTATTCAACAAGCATGCCCACACTTTTTTTCCTTTAATAATACATTTATTAAAATTTTAGCTACCTCTATACTATAATTTATATATTATATTTTAATTTTCTTATACACAAACTTATTTTTGTGATTATTATTATTATTATTATTATTTTGAAATATTGATAAATTTAAATCAAAATTAAAACGAGTAGTTTTTTAATGATTTAACTTGTTTAAGTAATTAAGTGTAACCGAGTTGAACAAATTAAGGCTAAAGGCTGATGGTTTGAAAATTGTAACAACACATTTCTAATTAGGTAACCATTTAAAATCGTATAATTTGAATATATATTTAAAAATTTTATTCGTAAGGAAAAATAAGGGTGATATTCATTCACCATGTTGGAACCACCGTGTGCACAGCTGCACAAAAAAATATTTAAATCAACATGTTCCTTGGGTAATGAAAAATAAGTTGGTACATTTATTTTCGTACCTATCTGGAAAATGACATGTTATAACTTATAAGGAGTAATATTTAGGCATTTTATATGGCATGTACATATTTTACCATTTACATTTGGTCCGTGTCAACTTGAAAATGTGTGAGAAGTAAATGGACATTAGACTATTAGTGTATAATTGTTGAATACGATTATGACTTAAATAAATAACTTGACTCGAGAAATCTACAGAAATAAATTAATCTAAGTCAATATTTTCAACAGATACAGGCATCGTACAGTAAAATTTTACGCAGAAGCAATTTATTTTGATTTTCTTGAAAAAACTTAAATCTTGAGTGGATCGATTATTATATTGATTTTAAAATTATATGTTTATTTTTTTTTCCTAATAACTTTTGGAACCTTAGAAATGTTTTGATTTTTAATTTGATGGTTTCATGCTTTCGGGTCAAAACAGTAAAAATGAGTGCTGGATGAGCATGCTTGATGAATTATACTTATTAATTATTATTTATCATAGTATATATTATATAGATACAATATTTTAAAGTAATATTACTAACGTTTAGTAGATGATTAAAATATATATGAGTACGTGCAGAAGCCATATGGTACAATTGTATTGACAATCCACCCATATACACTCCGTACGTGAGTCTACCTAATGGCGCGAGTATCAATGTCCAAGATCCTATTTATACACATATATGATGTCAATTATTATGGTTTGATTAAAATTATACATATATAAATAGCTTTTGAACGGTCATCAGTTGTATTTGACAAACCGTTATAACAGGTACCTGTGAAACAAGTGTTTACGGCGGAAACAACGATAAACGTCGATATTGCGCCCGAGTATACGAGACGGAACACGAGGGCGTACAAGACGCTCGCCCACACATTGTACTCATGTACGAAAAAGTAAAATATAGACATCATCCAAAGTACACAGCCACCGACGAGTGTCCATAGACACAATGTCGGATACGGGAACCGGAAGTTGGGCTTCCGAGCTCTTGTTGTCCGGTAAACGTGGCCACCGAACATTCCCACGAAGTAAGGCGTCGCTCTCGTGTGCGTGGGTATGTAAAGTAGCGTGAACACTTCGTGGCTCGATGGGTATTTCAAGTTTCTGCGATAAAAAATTAACTTTGTTTTATTCGAGTTTTGGAAAAAATGTTATAGGTATTCATAATCGTGATGCACATTTTAATTGCTATTGCTAGAAGTATCTACATCCCTCCAAATAGTTTAAGTGTTTCACTATTTCTCTTATCAAATATCCAATGACCAAAAATAATATGCGGCTGTAATTATGTATAATATTTACCTAGATTATTTATGAATACTTATATAAAACTCATAAGAAAAATCTTGTTGGAGCGAAATGAGCGAATATACACTTAAAACCATACAATAATTATTTTGTTGAAAAATTGTGTTAGCTAAGATCGAAAGTAGCCAATAGGTATTTCAGTATCTGATTATTTTTTTGGAAAAAGTATATTAATTTAATAACAATTTTTAAGATTTATACCTTCCTAATTTGTACTCAGTCATATTTCATTCGACGAATATAATAAATTGCAATATACATTTATTTTATCTTATAAAAAATTGCATAAAATAATAATAAGTCTTGAATAAGAATTTTCCCCTTACCTGCTTGTCATTAATTGAAAAAATAATATATTTTATAATATTCACAAATAAAAATTAATTATTTTTAGGTTAAATAAATAATAATTTATTTTTAAGAATACATTTTTTTAAATATTTAAAATTACTAACAATTGTTTTCAAATTGCATTTATGTCATAGTTTGAATATTCAACTAATTGTTAATAAACATTTATTAATTTTTGATAGAGGAAAATGATGAATTTGATATTAATTTTACTATGTGAGTCTCTGTTTTTAAATTTTAAATTAATTGTGTACTTCATCACTTTTTGGAGCACTAAAAATTGTTTTCAATCTTAAGTGTGGTTTTTGGTACCAAATCAGATCTAGAAGAACTTTAGGGAGAACTTTATGGTTATTAAAAGTAATAAATTCACAATAATTTTCAAAACAACTTGGAAAATAAAATTATTTAATGCAAAACTAAATTTTTTGTTGTAACTCAAAAAATAATAACAGTTATAAAAATATTCTATTTAATGAAATTTTCAAAACATTTAGACTAATTTTATGCTATTTTTACTTTATAGGCATTTGACAATTTTGATATTTTTTTAATGTTGACAATATAAATGTTCAAACTAGGTATAAAAGTTTGAAAATTGATTTCAATAAATAGTTTTTACTGAAATTCAAAAATGTTTAAAAATATAGGTACCACCTATAAATGTCTCATTCCAGTATATCATTAATTCACTTAAATATTATATAATATATTAAACATTCACCTTTAGTACTATAGAAGTACTATGCACTTACGAAATAAAACCAAAGAACGTTGGGTAAAATTTGTGGTCGTACACAACATACGCTGAAATAAAACATGACGTGACTATTGCACTCATCAGGACAATTTTTTCGCTCTTCGGGAATTTCCAAATAAAGTATACAATTAGTATGCCCACAGCGCACAGATGCAGGTCGCACGCCAAATACCAGGATTGAATCATGCACTGTTTGTATGAAATCGTTTTAATCACATATAATAATTGCCCAGTCTATACTACTAATTACTATATAATATTCCTGCACTCACTGGTTGATCGACATTGACGTAATTGTTTACAAACAGTAAGTTGGTCCACCAATTTTTTTGACAGTTTTCCGACTCTTGAACAGCCATATGCTTCCATAAAGGTCCGTCCGAAAGGTGTATCAACACGAAAGAATAAAACGCAATCATCACACTGTATAGAGGGATTAGTCTGTAACGATTTTATTATTTTAAAATGTATCCATTAATTTATCGTTCATCGTACATAATGTTAAGTGTGTAGACGTGTAGTACATATATATTATATATTTAGGTATCATGTAACATATTATAATTGTTACAAAGTTATTCTTGATATAAAATAATTTAAATACAGTAGGTAATAAGTACAGTAATTTAATACAGTAGGCATTAAATCCAGCTAAATTAATAATTGAAAATTAAATTTTACAAAATCAATAAAAATGTGAAAAAATATAGTTTATTGAATTTCAATTTTATTCTTGTGTCATCCCTAAAAAAATAATTTATTTTGACAGTTACCAACAAAAATTTCATCCATGTCAAACTTGTCAAAAATCTATCAAAGGTTTGGTTACGTTATATTTTCTATGTTCATTCATGTGTTCGCCTAACGTTATAAGTTTATGATCAATATTTAGTTATTAATGTTATTATTGTTCTTAACCTTGTATTACAAATGTATAGGTTAGGATAGTTAGGTACCTATAGGTACAATATACAGTATACTACAAAGCTGAATAAATATTTTTTCGATTTTGTAATTGTTTTTAATTAATATTTAGTTGGATACATGCATAATATTGTATAAAGTTATATATTAGGTAAAGGTAAGAACCTATATATTTTTAAATCAAATTTGAAAGTCTTAATCATTTTTGTTATAATATACTTACCTATCTGTTTTAAATATTTATTCTACAATTTTCTACTAACTTTATCACTAATAAAAGAAATGAATACAAAAAATAATGAGGTACTCAGTTATAGTTCATAAAATTATAAGATCCTTATACGAGATAAAGTATAACAAAAAATTTTAGGTATATATTGTTACCTGCACCATCTCCAAAATAATATAAATGGCATATTAAATAGTTTGGTCTTCACTAGTTCATTGTACATATTAACAAAAGTTAGGAATCCACAGATGACAAAAAAAATATCTACTACCAATGGTCCATTATGCACTATTCCAAAAATCATAATTTCAAAAGTCTAAATACAAAAAAGTGAAAATAAAATTTAAAAATCATTAACCTAATTGAAGAAATATCTATTCAATTCACCTCTTCAATTTTGTTAATATTGTAAACTGGCTGTGCACTAATGTACATCAATCGGTGTCCCAATAAAACAATTAGACAAGCCATTATTTTAAGGAAATTACAGCCAGCAAATTCCGCAGTCTTAGTATTGTTGTAAAATAACTTTTGCAGGTTTGATTGGATTGAAAATGCTACTAAGATAGATTCTAAAAACCATATTTATGTTGTAAAATAATAATAATAAAAAATGGAACAAGTTTTATTGTTAATTAATATTGCACTAATATGTACTTACTGCATTTCGACTCAGTTTCTTTCTTTGGATGTAAATCGAGTAGTGTTCCAACAATTGTTAATACAACTATAAATAAAATGAAACACCTAAACAAATAAATTTATGAAAACTCGTTATTTTTAAATAATGTGCTGCAAGAACATAAGATTGATATTTGATATTAAAGCATAAAACGTTGTCTAGATATAAGTATTCATTAATAATACACTATTAAATATATCATTTATTATGATTTCTATGACCATGACCCAATACACATTACCAAAAAATTATAAATCCTGATGTCTTGGGTGGTTTGTCGTGTTGCGTGGTGCAGTATAGCGAGTCCACGGTAACGGTGGTGTTTATTTCTTCTTCATTAAATGCAGAAATAATTTTCTGAGACAACGTGGACTGTAGATCCGAATGGGTGCACGAAGACGGAATGCAAATCGCAGTGCTGATTTCATTACGCTGAACCTTAGCCGGATTAGGATTTACCTGTGTATACGCATACATAAACACATTAATATTAGGTAGGAACACAAATGATTGATTATTTTACTTAAAGGAAATATAAATGTAATATTATGACGTATTGTGCATACTTATTGATATTGATTATCATGATATAACCATAAATATATATGTATTATAAACCCAATAATATGGTTTGTTTTATCTTTATTAAATCATTAAAATATATATGTAGCAATCTGTTATAAATAAATGAACAACAAGTAGGTAACTGTTTGACAGTACCCCGATTAAAAACAATGGCGTAGGTAACTATTTAGCAACAAAACCTTAAAACTTATATATATATATATATATATAATATTAATTATATATTAATATATAATTAATAGTTTAAAACAATGAAACCAATTTATTGAAAATATTTTATTACCTTTACAGCTTCCCATACAGAAATTGAAGAATTTAAAATATCCAGTGGAGTGGTTTTGTAGTAATTTGGATACAGCTTAACAGATGGTGAAAAACGTATGTTCACAATACAATACTGAGGCTTAAAATCTAAACTAGATGTATTGATTTCCAAACATTCGTCGTAATCACCAAAATCTACTGCTTTCCCAGATAATATTCCTGTTGGAAACTTTGCTGAAGCGTCATACACTAAAAAGGAAAAAGAACGAAACATTATACTTTAAAATATAAATTTAAACGTTCTTCAAACCATATAGTTTATCGTATGTTATTGAAATTTCATTAATACATTTTTATCAACTTACAATTACTTATAGCGAATTTATATTATAGGTACTTAATATTATACTTGATGATTTTTTTAAACGTTGAAATTCAGTAATTGAGTTTTTCGAGTTATATAAATATACTTATATAATTTGTATTAATTATTTGGCAGTGTTTTACTTTTGTTTATATTGGACTCAATGATCTTGTACAATATAGGTATATCGGCAATTATTACAAATACTCATAATAAAATAAACCTATAACCTGGCTATAATGTGTACCCGTAGAAAAAAAAACAAATTCATCATACATGCAGAATAGAATGCAAAGAATTTTGTCTAGCAACAGTATAATATTTAATGATATAATAATTAGGTATTAATATTATATATTTTTTGTTCTTATACTATATGTGTATATTCATGTGTTAATTAAGAGTCTTATAAAAACATATTAGATAAACAGAAAATAGTTCATCGGAGTCAAATTTGTTTAAACATTTTATTTAGATTTTTAATTAAACCAATACACAAGCACGATATATATAATAATAGGTTTAAACCCTACTAAATTACCTCCGTAACTACTATATTAGGTATATTAAATTATCAAACAGTTAAATATAACAAAAGATGTAGATACATTTATCTAACTTCAGTAGTACTGTAGCAGTTTGAAAATATAAACTAGACACTGGTTAAAATTTAAAAAGTAATAGTATTAAGTATAGCTATACTTACCTATCTAATATTGTATACAAACTCCAAATAAATTAAAGTTGAAATATGTTATTATCTGTTAACCAAATTGTGTATTGTTAAATGTTACGGATTAATTCATGTCGTGTATTATCAATTAATTATTATTCACTATTATTACTATTTTGTTTTATTGTATTCATACTCATATTTTACTTTTCCTATAGGTAATTATTGTTAACTCTTATATTGTAACTTAGTGTCATATTATTTAAACTTTATATACTTTCTATACTATTAATACCAAAGGGTACCTACACGTTTATAATGTATAAATAAATAAAAATAGAGACAAGGTCATCTTTTAATTAATTAAACATAGCAAAAAGCAATATTGTTCAACTATTAAAGAATATCATGATATTAATGTGAATGTTATCATTATAATTTTTTAGTTTTTTGAATGCCAATTTACAACATGCTTTGTTATTTCATATTTCAAAGCTGGATATTTTTTAAAGTACTTCAATGCATACAATTGAATTTTCAACGAATAAATAATTACGGTAATAAGTATTTAAAGGTTAGATGAGCGGAGCAGTAGACCAACATTTTGCGAGGTAAGTACCTCGGCCTCTGTGCCACTACCTATCATGCTCATTGCTCATTAAGACTAAATATATAGTTATAAGTTCGAACGAGTAGTTAATTTATTATAAGTTGTAACTAATTAATTACTCGTTAGGAATTCAATTTTTATGTATCAAATTACTCCGAAGTCTATTTTGGAATATGAATAATTAAAAATATATGTAATCATCCAAGAAAGTAAAATAACTTGAAAAATAATAACGCTAAAAATTGTAAAAGTATACAACTTTCAAAGTAGGTACACATTTCTTATCAGCAATTTTGTTTAACGACAATAGTTATGTAAAGAGAGTGTTTTCAAAAAAAGTATAACTTTTTAAAATAATTTAATGAGTGTATAGAACATAATATATAGACACTTAAATGGTTCCACCCGTAGGAGTATACATAATATGATGATTTTGATCTATTACTTCTAATAACGAATTAGATGATAGATGAATTGGCTATAGCTATTTGATGAACCTAAAAAAATTATTTTAATAATTTTATCTTAATATGCTTTGTCATACGTGTATTAAATATTATATACGTTTTATTATTTATCATCATAATTCAGTAGGCAATCGGTGTATTATTGGTGTATAGATAGTTGATGATAGTTATCAATTATTTTTATACTTTTAAAGTTTTAACTCAACAATCTATAGGTAATTTATACAATCTCAAGACTTATTGGCATAACTCGTAAGTCATTAAGAAATTTTGAATTTTGGAGCTTGAATCTCACCTTATATTATTTTTTCATGCACAAATTTTTATTTTTGCAGGGCATATAATATAAGCTAACTAAAAACGCCTTTTTCGAATCGAGGACATTTTTCCATCCCTGTAAGACAACACCCCCGCCTATATTTTAGTCAGGGCATTTTTTCTATTAACTCCTCCCTCATATGTATAATAATAAAATGTAAAAACTACTTAGTTCTTTTATACAGTGTTACAATTTCACGAACCGAAATTTTACCAAGATAACTGAACAATTTTTTGGCGGTAACAATCAACAAGAGCACCAACTGAACTTAATAATATGTGAATGTGACTTGGATTGCTTTTGCGGTGGGTTTCCGAAATTACTGACACAATACTAACAAACGTACAAACGCACAATAATTTATACAATATATACCTGATGAATATAGAAAATATGCATGGTACATAATATTTAGATGTATAATTTTAGTTTATTACAGTTATGACGTAGACTCACTTTGTGTTGCCCATAGCCTGAGATCTTTCAGCCCTTCACGATATGCCTGTCCATCCCGCCTGCACGTCGGTCCGCCGTCCGGGACATAACTTTCGAGCGTGTCGTACAGTATTTTCGTGACCCATCGTTGTTGTGGTTGATAAAATTCCGTCTCGCCGGAGACAATCACTACTAAAATTGACACTATAAGCACTGTCACCGACTGCATGGCTGAAGACTCATCGCCGTACGAAATGCACCGAGATAAATAACAATATCGAACAAAAGTCTGCGCACTCGACATTGATCCGCGCGTCGCCAATTATAACGATATGTAACATTATTGTTATTATGAACACAAACATAAACGTCGGCAATGCAGATGCGAGTTATATAGCAAGTCCCGGAAGTTATCTGTTCGAATAATATTACAACACGAGCGCATATCTAAACTGTTATGTATAGCTAGGTATTGCATGGTATTGAATGTCCACACCAGATAAAAGACGAATGGCTGAACTGTTGAAATCATAAATATATCCATATTACCTTATTTTAGAATCTGATTACCGAGTTGATTATCCAATCGTTTTCATGCAATCATGCTGCAGTATAAAAATACTCATACAATGTACATTGTATAATATTTATACCGAATAATATATTCATCGTATCTATAATAATACAGTTTAGTCATTAATCTTTTATTTATTTTATTAATAATGCATTACAATTAGTGGAATATGGAATACCAACCAAACTCTTCTACTATAAACTATAACGAAGAAAAAAAGACATATTAAACAGAATAAAAGATTCACCAACCCGAGGGACTTTGACAAGCTTGCCTTAGTAGTTTCAGTTATAACTTATAATTTGGTAAGTAGGTAGATGGAAAAATTAATCAACCACCTATTATTATTATCAGAAAAAATAAATATTTTTTGCATTATTTTCTGATTTCCTCCGTGTTGGTACCACTACTTTATAGAATAGATGTACAAACGCAAATATGAAATAATATGAAGCATAATTATGGATATAATTTTATGCCATGAAGTACGGTGAAACTTTCAATATACGAATAATAATTATTAATTATATTATTTACAGTTACCTTGGTAAGCTAGGTAGGTACAATCATCTTTTAGTTTATGGCGAGTTTCCACTAAAAGGCGGGTTTCCCCTACACACGTTCGCGGAAATCCTTTGCTGTGATTGGTTGGTTAGGTTACCACATGATTAACAAGGTTATTGTGTTGTTGGACATAGCTGAACATTTTACAAGCACACGGCACATCGCACATGCGTATTGTGGAAACGCGCCTTGCAGAAATTATACTTATGGTATAATATGTGTGTTCTGAATTTTTTTTCCTTAGCTGTAACAAAATATTAATTGATACATAAAGTATCAAAAAATAAGAAGAATGACAAATTCAAGATACACGTACGTACAATTTAAAGAATTATATTTGTGTACTAAAGTAAAAGTTTACCCAAGTGGCGTGCCTATGAGTTATCACCTCCATTCATCATATTTCCTCATAAATCCCTTTATTGGTTTCTTTGATATTACCGCCAAAATTAATTTAAAAATATAATTAGTTATAACAGCCTCCCCCGCCCATTCAAAATTCCTGGGCACACCACTGGTGGGCCCTTATTTTTGTTGGTAAGACCATTTTCTACATTTGAATTTTAACTATACATATAATTTTAATATATAAGACCATAGTTCAAATTTTAAACCTTTGGAAACATAATCATACACGTATAGGTAAGTGTAAATAATTTATTTTTAATGAAATATAGGTTTACCCAATAACTAGATACAATTATTAAATTTGATGTATTTATTGTTTCTAAATTATACATAAGACATAAAAATTCATTATTTTTATTTTTGAAAGAGAAAAGAGACTTCAACGACTAAGGTTATTAGCAGGGTTCGGATTTGAAGGCAATATAATCAATAAAAAAAGGCATTTAATTTATATAAAAAGTCAATTCATAAATAAACTACAAAATAAAAAAGTGAACATTTTTTAAACACTTTCAATTGCACACATTTTGAGAAAAATATAAATTAAAACTTAAAACTGCATGCAAAATAAACTAGTTGGTATTAAAAAAAAACTGACTACCATGTATTTTGATAGGCAGTCTTCAGTTAGGGGTTAAAATATTTTAGCGATAATACGCAAGCTGTGTATAAAATTATAAAATCAACTGAAAAAATTAAACACAAAATAGGCATTTATAAGTCCAAAAGTAAAAAAAGGCATTTATAAGTAAAAAGGCAAAAAAAAATGCAACCATTGTCTAAGAAATTAAATGAAACACATTTTTGTATAAAAATTATTTTTCTATTATAATAAATAAAAGAAAGGCATTTGCCTTCAAATCCGAACCCTAGTTATTAGCCTTGTGTACATATTAAATTGTGTGAATTAAATTATAATAATTAGAATTCAAAAGTTACACAATAGTCTTAAATCCATTATTGATACTTGTGTTATATAATACCTATATAAATAATATAAATTTAAATTAATATTTGATAAATGTGTTTAGAATTTATAAACAAACTGTCAGTCACTAAAACTCAGTCTTAAATAAATTTTATTATCTTCGTTGTTTATAACCATAAATTATTATGAAACCATATATTAAGAACCATGTCTATATTTGATATTGTTCTACTTATAAGTGATGATTGACACTTTAACACTTGAATTAATGTTTTATGTTATAAATTATAATGAAGATACGTAATTGTGTTTTTTTAACCATTATTATAAACGCATGAGTTGTGTAAATTAATTAATTTAGAAACTAAACTTTCATAAATTTTGATCAATGAATAAAATAAAATTTAAAATTTACTTTTCTTCGACACTACCTATAATAATTGATTAAAAAACATGTTTAAATCTAATGTCTACATGTATCTACAATTGTAACTTGTTTTTAATAGCCTTATTAGGTATTACATATTACATAACAAAATTATCCATTACGAGTTATTCATCAATGAACTAAACGTTTTGTATTACACTTTACACATAAATATCAGCATCTACATTCTATGTGTATATAACCGTGATAATATCAACTAATACATTTCAATATTTATAATTTTAATAAAATAATTTAAAACACACGTGTGAAATTAATACACTAAATAGTGATTTACAGACGTTTTTTACAATAATAATAATAATATATTTATAGCAATTAATTTGTTTGTTCTTAATTTTTAAATTAGGTATCAAAATATTTCTTACAATATTATTTGAACAAAATATTTATATTTTTATCTGTAAACACCATTATTGAAAAACGCTGAAAACAAAGTAGAAATTAAACATCATTTCAAATAAATATTGCGTTCCTGACACTAGGTAAATCCCTATTATGTTCTGTAATTATTAATTAATAACCCGATTACATTTTAATTTCGAGTTCAGCACACAAATGGTAGTTTATTTACTTCTTTAAATTAATTAATTTGTGTATTATTACTAGGTATTAGGTATTGTTATTATTTTTTGTTTACTGAATTTTTCTTTTTTGTAGTTCGTACATAAATACTATGCTATATCAATAAAAGAACATAAATTCAATATTTTGCTAATAATCCATAATTATGTATAAACAATCATTAATATTTAGAGGTTATATCTATATAGTTGTCTAACTCCATCAATAGTTGTCTTACTCCGTTTACATTGACGCAGAACAGTTTAATAAATTATTAATTTTAAATTTTTGAGTAACGACAACTTGTAGGCTCAGTACCAAAAGGACTATCTCAAAATATCAAATTATTCAGGAGAGATATTTTCAACTAAGTTCAATTTAAAACTGTAAATTATATAATATATATAATATATATATATATATTTTCATACTGAATGATTTTTCATAATATCTAACAATGTACCTACAATGTGGTACCGCGTTAACACAATCAAAACCAAAAAGTAAAACATTTCCGATTAGAACCAAAATGTCCTTAAAAAGAACCATTTGGATGTTAATATATTTTTTATTCACTTAGAAACTTTTTTTTCTGAATTAAATATATGTTTTTACTAAGATTTTCATAACCTCAAAATTATAAATAATGCGATACTGGCTTTTCATTTAAATTGATAGATATTTACAATATCATGGACAGGGGGTTAAGGGTTTAACCAATACCACCCCCCCCCTCCTTACTGCGAAATTTTTTCAGATCATGTAACTACTGTATAATTAAGTCCGTCCGATTTTCCATAAGGAATGCCAAATTTGTCATATTCTTACGTCTCACCTGTGAGTTTGAAGTTATATTATAATTTATAATGTTTATTGTAAAAAATTTGTAAAATTTCAAAGTTAATTATTATTAAAATAACGTGTGTTTTATACTTACCTGCATTATAGCTGCGTTTATACAATTTAAAAATACTGAAGAAAAAAATTGTTTGATCCACATTTATAATGTGTAGTATAATTTTTAATTTTTAATTAAGTAATCTTATAATAGTTAAACAGCCTATACGTTTAATTTCAACATTTTGTAATTCTAAACAACTTTGTGAAGGTATTATAAAATTACAAATTATAATAATCATAAACATTTATATTTAATTAAAATAAATAATTATCGATATTAAAAATTTAAAAATATAGTTATTTAAAAAGCATTTAATTTTATATTAGGTAGTTTATTTAATATATATTAAGTATAGTATTTATTTTGGAAAAAATAATAAAAATATAGGTAGGAAAGAGAGGCTTCAATTGAGACTTAATTAATGTAATTAAAATTACATCTCATTATCTAGACCGAAGTGTTCTAAGAGTTATCTTCCTGGGAACTGTAGAATCTGTCTTTGTTTTACTATTAAAAATTATTTCTGAAAAACAAAAAATCCATAATATAAACGAAAAATATTGGTGAAATATTTAAGACAACAGTACATCATTCATGATTGATGGATATACAGGTATTGAGGTATGTATAGCTGTATAGGTTAGGTATATACTGTAACTGTATAAGGTATTTATGTACCAAATTAATAAGTACGAGCTACTACGTTATATTATTAAGATAAATATATTATAATAATAAAAAAATTGTATGTTAGTACTACATGAATAATAATTTAAAATGTATTATTTTACTTGGACTGATGACGATGACCAATTTTTTTAATAGCACATCAAATGGCGATTCAATTAAAGTATACAACAAAAAAGCAAGTATGAATCCAAACACAGTATCTCCGATTCCTAACCATAACTGTAAGAATACAATTTATAAATAGATATAAGCTTAAAAATATCAATATTTGCGCAAGCATTAATACAAAAATTGTACTTAAAATTAAAATATTAAGCACAAACAAAATAAAAATTAATTTACGAAAATATTTTATCTACTCATTTTATTACTTACCAAAATGCTATCATTAAAGTATGTTGGTGATCTCATCGATGCTACTTGTAGTAATTGTATTGATAGCCCTCCCAAATAAGCTCCATATGTTAATTTACTTAATGGTATAAATATACGTAACCACAAACCTATAATAACATTTTAAAATACACTTAAATTGATGATATGTATTATATATATTTCATTGAGTATAACAATAATGATTCTAATAAAATAATTTGTGTTTTTTTATAAAAGTAACGAATTCTCAGTACTTTTCGAAATAATTGAAAAAAAAACAAAAAAAAATCAACGTTAGGTAAACGGGAATTTTTACGCGAAACCCAAAGTTTGATAAAATCGATATTGTTTTGGCGTAACTTATACTAAACATTTGTAAATATTAGCATTTTCTATTTGCATTATTTAAAAAATAATATGTTAACTCTTTTTGATCTATTTATAAACATTTTCTATTATTTTTTAATTTTTTTTTCAACTAAATATTTTTCCCTTGGTCATAAAACTTAAATATTTAATGCAAGATCAGATGTTATTATAAATATTCAAAAATATTTAAGATACATAGTCAAGATTAATTCTTTCATAAGTAGGTAAGTGTTTTAAATTCAAATTATGACAAAATTTCAACAATTTACCAATAATTTTATTAGCTAAGGATTTAAAATAATATCATAAAATGATAAATAATAATATAGGTTGATTGACCTATCCTTGTGGATACCTGACTATCCTAATTCATATTAAACAGTTAAATTAAAATTTAACACTTTCATATAAGATTGACTTACTGCTTGATTAAGAAGTACATTCAATACAAGCTACTATATACAAGTACATTAGAATAGCCATCTACACTTCCTTTCTTTTTTATAGATAAAAATGTAAAAGCATAATAAAAAAAAATTAATTTACAGATACTAAGCAACTAAACATTTTAATAGTTTACCTTTAAAAAAACCATTTATGGCGGATATTATTATAAACATGGAGACAATAGTAGCAAACAACATTCGGTACACAAACGTATATAAAACGCTTAGCCATAAATTGTATTCGTGGATGTAAAACACTTGGATGGTCATTAGAAACAATGGATAGATTGTAATGAGTATCGTTATTAAAGTTTTCGAATACGGAAAACGAAACTTTGGTTTATCAAGCTTCAAGTACCGGTAAACATACGCCGCAAATATACCCACGAAGTACGGTGTTGATCTTGTGTGACTCGGCACATATAGCATTGTGTAACTTTGGTGATCAGGTAGATAGTTTAAGATCCTGAAAAATGGAAAAATACAATATTATAATATGAAGGATATAAATTATGAAAATGAAGATACATAAAGAGGAAGGCACACCCGCATGTGTTGTCTCCGTCTTCAAGTGCATAACATTGCAAATTCTACGCTCAGTAGATCGCGTTTAGCTCCGTTAGTTTAAAATTTAGAGTGAGTTGACCTCTTATAAAAATTAACAGCAACATTATTATGGAAGGCTTCTCGTATGCTTTTTATTATATTTTAATTTTAAAGCGAAAGAGTATTTTAAAATATATAAACAATTTACAATTTTAAAATACACATTATTTGCTTTAAAATAAAAATATATAATAAAAAAACTTACGAAAAGCCTTCTATAATAATGTTAGGTACCTTTAATTTTTATAAGAGGTCAACTCACTCTAAATTTTAAACTAACGGAGCTAAACGTAATCTGCTGAACGTAAAATTTGCTATGTTTATGCACTTGTAAGACAAAGGCAACACATGCGGGTATAGCGACATAGCGTCCTCTTAAGTTATAAGTTATAACCTTATAACTTAGAAGTCTGTAACGTTATAAAAACGTTCATGTTTCTAAAATATTTAAAAAAATAAATTAATTTTCACACAAAATAATAGGTATTAATAATGATACTATTTTTTATTTTTCAATAATAAGACTCAATTAGATGGGTAACTATTTAATCTAAATAAGAATTCAATGCACTTTTAAGCCAACGATTCGATGAATATGAAACCATAATAACGGCGTAACGTTAATGCGTTGATCGTACTGATCGAACAGGTAAGTTAAGTATCATAATTTTACAATTTAAATATTTAAAATTTTTTTCTATTAATTTAACAATTTTTTTAAGGCGATGAAACCAATTTAGATAAAAAAATTTTACTTGTTTTTATTTACCACAGATAGTAAAATTATTTATTTTTTAGAAAAAATATGTGCACCTGGCAGGCATCAAATATTGGAGGAGATGATAATCCACAAAGCTTATAGGAACAATAAAAATAAAATTCATTATAATACAATTGTACTTATAAAAGACAAAAATTAAAAAATTAACTTCTTAGATCAAGAACTGTTAAGGAAACGTATTACGCATCACAATAAAAATTCACAATTCGCGGTCTACAAAAGGTAAGATTATTTGTTGTTTAACATAGGTTAACCTATATTTACATACCTCGATATTAGTAGCGAAACATTTTAATATCTTATCATTGTTTTCCATTATACCTAGAATTTTTGACCGATAATACACTTTATATCTTTAAAAGTGAAGGACTAATCTATTTCAATTTTCAATTCCATTTTTTAATTGGAAATAATTACAATTTATAAATAATCAATTAATATTTGTCGTAAAAATAGTGATTTAATTTATTTTATATCAGAATAAAAATATATTGGCAATTACTTACGAAATATAACTTAAAATTGTCGGATAAAATTGATGAGTGTATACGACAAAAGCCGGGATTATACACGACAGAAATATCGTAGCCCACATTAAGTAGACTCCATAATTTTGGTACTTCCACACCAAATACACAAGTATAATACCGGCGATGAACAATTGCATGTCACACGCCAAATACCACGATTGAATTATACACTGGAAGTTGTTAGGTCATTAAAAAAAAAAAAAAAACTATAAAAAATGTACTAACTGGATGGTCCGCATGTACGTAGTTATTTATGAACAGAAAATTGCTCCACCAACTATTTTGACAGTTTACTGATTCTTGAATTGCTATTTTTTTCCATAATGGACCATCAGCCAAGTGTAATAAAACAAATGTATGAAAAGCTATCATTAACCCATATACAGGCATTAGTCTGAAAAATATATGGATTCAAAATAATTATAATTTACAAGCATCCTTGGTCTCAACTGAAAATTAAGTATTTAAAGGAGTATTATCTTAAATAAAACGGTTTATACAGGTAGGTTCACTTTAGTGAATAGGAAAATTATAATTTAATCTTGAAATGTAATTGATGACAGTAGGAAACACATTAGGGATATAAAATAGGGCTGGCGGTATTCGAAATTCTGATACCGGTATCTGGTATTTGTTTACTATCGGTAACTACGGTATTATCGGTTATACGGTAATTACCGAAAATACCGAGGTGCGGACTACTTTGTTTCTTTTCTCTCTCAATAATCCCGCCTGTCTCTAAATGATGTCCATTAGTTTATAGGTTAGGTCCGGAGCGGACGGGAGGGGGACACGGCTTCAATAACAAATTATAGTCGGCTATCTAGCTGTCTATGATTTTTTCATTATAATAATACAATAAGTATTATGGCATTATGCCATTATAGTTATCAGATTACATAAAAATAATGAAAAATAAATGTAGGTAGGTATTGTATTTTCGGTAATTTTGGTAATTACCGCACCTCGGTATTTTTAGTAATTACCGCACCTCGGTATTTTCGGTAATTACATAGGTACGATATTTTCAGTAATTACCGCAACTCGGTATTTTCGGTAATTACATAGGTACGGTATTTAGGTAATTATCGCACCTCGATATTTTCGGTATTACCGTGGCACGGTATTTTCGGTAACAACGGTAATTACCAAAGCACGGTATACCGGTATTCTGAAATACCGGATACCGAAATTTTTTAAATACCGGTATACCGAAAATACCGCCAGCCCTAATATAAAATAATGTAATGATGAAAATTGTTTATGGTTAATGTGTATGGTTTTATGGAAATCTACTCGTGTATAAGTCAATTAAACGATGATATATCCTATTATAATACTATACTTAAATAAATGTCAAACCACCTACTTCTTTGCTTTCAATGAAAACCCAACAATTTTAATTAATAAAAAACTTAAACCATTTAAAAATAAATATAAAATACCTATTCAAATTTCGAACATCAATAGTACAATATATTTTGTTTTTATTTTATAATTCAACACGTAAAGTTTACACCCAATTTGTAATTTATAACTTTATTCATTAATACAATGCATTTGTTTAACACATTTGAAGTATTATTATTAATATGAAATAAAAATGTTATTATACTTTTATATGTATCTTAGTCTTACCTCAACCATCTCCATAGCAAGAGTAATGGTATATTTATGATTTTTGTGTTGACTAGTTCATCATAGAGAAAATAAAAAGTTAGGAAGCCACTGATGACAAAAAAGAAATCGACAACCAATGATCCATTGCGGATCATAGCATATGATAAATTTACCTATAGAAATATCCGAGTGTCATTATAGTGAACATAAATAATTTATTGTATTTGTTAGTAATTAATTATATGAATATGGTAATTATATATTATGCATGTATATACTTCGTCAAGATTTTTAGGGTTTTGTAGTGGCTGACCAGTACTGTACAACATTCTTTGTCCAATTATGATTAGAACGCATGCATGAGTCTTTAAAATGTCAATACAAGATAGATTCTCGGTTTTATTGCTTGCCAAAAATAAACGTTTTATGTTACCCGGAAATGAGAATGCGTTGAAAAATGATTCTAAAAATATTATGTAAGTCATCTATTGAATAACTAAGTACAATTTATTATTTTTGTAACTTCAAATTACGTTAGGTACTCACTGTAATCATATTGATTTTCTTCCTTATTGTATACGTCGCATAATGATCCGATGATAGTCAATAATAAAATAAGCAACATGAATCCCCTATTAAATAAAAAAAATACAAAATATAATGTATAATATTTTCTATTTAAATATCATTATTAATTAAAAAGTTATTTTATAACTTCATTGTATATAAATTATTTGAGTTGAGTTACATTTCAATGGAGAATTCTAAATTTAATTCAATATCAATAAAAAAATAACAGTTAGCTTAATTTTATCATCATTTACATTTTTGTATTAGTTTCTGTTTTACCAATTGTCAAAACTATTGAGTTAAATTAATTTCGTAGTGTTTGAGAAAATTAAGTAAATACTGATATTTTTAATTTTTGATGTTATTATGTAATTTAAAAATAGCATTATATTAGGAAATTAAGCTAGAATATATCTGCTGTTTATATATTTTTAAACATAATTAAATTATATATATATATATATATTTTTTTTAATATGTCTTACCAAAATATTCGATATCCCAATAACTTAGGAGGTTGGAGTTCCTGTTGAGTAGTACAATAAAGTGAATCCACAGTAACAGTGGTCGTAAGTTGATGTTTATGAAATGTAGAAATTATTTTAGGTGATAATGTTGTCTGTATATCTGAATGTGAACATGATGAAGGTATACAGAGTGCTGTATTGATTTCGTTATATTGTATTTTTATCAAACTGGAATTATTCTAAATAGGATATAAACGTACCTATTAAGCTAATAACATGGGCAGTAGAAAATCAAGACTATTGGTAGTTAAAAGTTATCCTTCTTTATTCAAAAGTTGGTAAATTACGAAATTTATGATTGAATTAATAAAATCTTATTTATTAATTTATAAAAAAGCTATTTTTTTTAGTTTTAAGTAGAATAATTTTGATTATACCTAGTTGAATCATTTTTATTAGATTTCAGTAGCTCAATGATATATTTTGTAATTTAACATATACGTATAAGTACTTATGTATATAATGGTATAATTATTATAGTAGCATTTTTATTTGAAGAAAAATTTGTAATAGCATGTGATGTACTGACACATTTTAATATATTAAATAATAAACAAATATTTAAAGAATTAAAATTTTTAATATTGTTTTATTAATTCGGGTATTAACAATCAACATAATAATTAGCTGATACTAAGTGAATATCATATTATCATACCAATGTATAAATTACATAAGAAATTATAAATACCTAGGTAATATTAAGATTGTGTGTACTAAATATTACGTGATAAAATTATTATAATATTAAATGTAATATAAGTTTGAATAAATATTACATAATTTTAATTATTTCAGCTTTCGCGAACATAATACTATACAGTTGGAATCTATACATGGATAACTAACCTTTGCATAGAGTTTGTTGGATTTAGATTAGGTGTTATGTTGTAATAATTCGGATACAATTTTGCAGTAGGTAAGAAACGAATACTTATAATACAATATTGAGGACTTAATTTCAACCCGGTAGTAACAGTTTTTAAACATCCATCGAAATTTCCAAAGTCAAGAGATCTCCCAGCTAAGATCCTCGTAGGAAATTTAGATGATGCGTCATACACTGAAAAAAGAAATATTTTTTATAATATTTTTAAAATTTCATTCTGATTAATATAAATAAAAAAAAAGATAAAAATGTTTAAACGAATAACAGAACAATAATAAAATTACAGTGTTTGTTATGACAGAAACCTAAGAGAGCATAAAAAAATTATTGTGCCAAACTGACAATCAAATTAGGCTTTTAGGCTTCGACTAATCACCATAAAGTGCCACACGAAAAATTAACAGTTACCACATACCGTTGACAGTTCGGTCAACATTTTGTTGACTTTATTTCATATACCTAACATAAATGGAAATCAATAGGAACACTCATTGAAACAACTCATTACATAAATACTAATCTTTTGCTATAAAAATTAAAAATTGTTTTACTATTTTAATGTAGTTTTATTTCTACCATCCACTAATTACTACACAAGTATACAACTCTATATGAATTATCTAATAATCTTTACAATTGTGTAAACAACTTCTGTTTCGTGAATATTGAACGATATATCAAGTTCTAATAAAAGAAAAATATAGAAGCTATAGTATTCTCACCATTTCGTCTATGGAAATCCAATATATATTATATTTTATTATTTAAATTATATTTTCTCCCTTCACATAATAATAAAATACCTGTATAATAATTTACTCAAACGTTTTATTCGAGTAACTATCGATTATAGGTCAACATACAAATTATTGGCCCATACTTAATTGTCCGGAGACCGGAATTATTATATGTTTTAATTTTGCATTATATATTATGTATATACTATATGGGCACAACAATCATTTTACCATATAAGACTCAACGCGTAGGTACTTAAGCACACATAATAATTATCAACCAAATATAATCAATAATTAACGTATATGAACTCAATATTTAATAATATTATAAAAAAGAGGAATTACCTGTAAAATTTAAAAATTATATCATTGGTTACTATAGCTGTTATAGTTTCTTTGGGGGAATGTTATATAAACTACATATTTATTTTCAAAAATATAATTCTTTTTCTTCTTTAGCTTAATATTTTAAAACGTAAATTAATTGTATAGCGTACATTGAATACTATTAAAACAAAACTTATAAATAAGCTCACTTTGGGTCGCCCACAGTTTAAAGTCTCTCAATCCTTCTCGATACTCCAGTCCATGACGTTTGCACACTGTCCCTCCATCAGGTGTGTATTCGTCCAAAGCGTCTGACAAAATTTTTTCAACCCATAGCTGAGACTGAATATTTGATTGACTGGAAACAGCCAACAAAGACGTCATCAAGAATATTTCCAACATAATAATATTACTGTCCGTCATATCATATTATCGCACACACGATGCCCATAAGTAAGTACTCATACTGAACTCATCTATAACTGCGTTTTGTTCAAAACAATACAATTGCATAAAATAGTCAAGGAAAACGGCATTGCACACGATCGAGTTTAACGGAATTTTCCAATAAAAATGCCCTCACTGTTTCATAATGTTTTCAGTCAAAGCTTAACGGTATACAATTATCTTGGCGTAACAGTTATAACAATATTTTTATACATGTTACAGAAAGTATAATATGATGAATTGTTCCATATATTACATGAAAAAGAAATTGATTGCCTAGTGTGGATTATTAGTTCAGATCTAGACATCTATCGGAGTAAGTACGATAAATACGATAAATACAGAAGTGTATATAATAAAATTAATATTTTTATTGACATTTAAATATGTGATGGTAGGTACGTTAAGTATTTTTATAATAAATGGTTTAGGTAGTAAAGCTACTAAATACATAATTTAAGATTTGTATTTTTATGTTTAATAAATACTAAATAGGTTAGGTAACTAATAATCTCAACAAAATTTTTTTAAATTTCCTTAAGTAAACAAAACAAAAACATTACAATAAATCTAAAAATAAAAGTCTTATAAGATAAGATATTAATGTTACATTCTAACCAGTTTCTTACAGTCATAAGTCATAACTAAGGAGCATGAGACAATATTCTGATTATAATATGGCAATGAACAAAATAAATTCAGCGCACGTAATTGCAAAGAGCAAATATTCATAATAATAATACATAATTTTTGAGTTCTTAAATCATGTAAATAAATAAATATCCATGCCACTCCTTAATCGATTAAGTATAATTTATACAACAATAAAATGTTGAATACTAAATGTACCTATTATTTCGCACTACGATAACCAATATAGAACAATTATTATCATAATAAAATTATGATGTTATTAAAATATATTATTTTCTTTTTAATATTATTGTTATCAACTATTATAATATGATATATTCTTACAATTATTCCAGAAATCATAATAAATCATTAACTTTAAAGTTTAAACATACATTTAAGTTCTTCCAGTAGGAGGGTTCTTTATTCTAAGAAACATGATTTTTTCTTTACTTCATTTTTCATCACATTCACTTATTGTTCTAATATAATATATCTGTAACATATTTTGTAAATATGTAATAACAAAAATGTTTATTTAAAAAAAAACTTTAAACTCAAATTATGTTTACAAAGACGGGTTACCAAAATGTACAATAATGTTAATAATTGAACTATAGACACGTATAAGTAATTAATATTAAGTCAATGAACTTTAAATGGAATTGTATAAATTGGGCTAACAAATAACAAATGGCCAGCGGTAATGTTTTAATCATAATTATAATCAATATGAATGCAATAAAACCAGTTTATAATATAGGTCCTATAATATTAATATCATTTTTAAATGTATTCTAATATTTACAAAATAAAGTCTTACATTTATAACTAAAAATAACTTAAACGTATAGTTTTAGGTTAAGTTTTTTTTTACCAATTCAAATTTACATAAAATTAATATCAATAAAATAACTATTAAACGTTATCATTTTATAACTTTCAAAAAATAATATAAATCTACCTATATAATATTAATGTACATGCAGCTTACCTATTATCTATAATATATAAATTATAATATAGATTCTATATTATAATTTTGAATTTTAACTATGAACATGATCTATTTAACTATTATTTACAATTATTTTTTACGTTATTTGCATGTTTAATTATTTTTATTTTCTGAATATTTTTGAAACGATATTTAATAATTATAATTTTTAAATGATAATTTATATAATCATGTGTACGATGTACTCATTAATATTCATATTTGATACTGTATTTTAACAATGGATACAATTACAATAATAATATCATGTAATTCATTATTTATTAAGTCTCAAAATAAGAACATATTGTAAACATTATTTATTATTTAATTATAGTTTATTGAAAAGAGTTTGTGTAATATTTGATATTACACTCGCCTGTAAGTCGTAGGAAGATGATTGCAATCGAAAAACTAGTCATTGCAAAATATTTTTGAATGAATTTATATATGTATATTGTATAATTTATATATATATATATATATATATATATATATATATATATATATATATGTATAAGTTCTACATTTACTCATAATATGTACTAGATAATAACTAACCATATGCAGTGAAGGATAAATAAATGTTTAACATTAGTGAACACGAGTGTTAATTTATACTAGCAATAATTATTATTCTTTAATAATATTCACTTGGATAAAATACTTATCATACAGCCGATATTTTCGTAATGAATTCATTAAATCAATTTTATATAATAAATGGAAATTGTATATTTTTTAGTGTAATTTAAAGTAGATACTATAAATATTAAATTTTCACTTAAATTGATTTTTTTTAATAGTCTACTAAAGTCCAACAATTTATTTTATAGATATTTGAAGTAGATTTGGAAAACATTTTATAGTTTTAGTTATTTTATTGTAATTTAATATTAATATACAATGTGTTCCGGGGCGAAGTGACCAGCCGCCGTCATACGAAAGTAGACCTAAAATGATGCAAAAATAACCTTTAAAGTGGGGGTCTAACTCTTTTATTAATTGTTAAGTTATTGGTAAATTTAAGTTTTTTTAAACCAAACCAAACCTACCACGGATTTTTTTATGTTTCTCCGAAACTTTTCAACATTTTAACATAATTTTGTTTTTATTTTAAAGCTATTTAATTATCCTATCAACCAATATACGCAATTAAACCAGAATTATGTAAATTATTATTATTAAATTGAATAAAATTTTTTTATCAAAAGTTGGATTTTTAAAAATAAATCCCGTATTACTCAAAATAATTCAATATTTAGTATGGGTTTTTTTGTATGTACATTATTCTACTGAATAATACCTAGAATACCTCATAAGTTTGATTTTCATATCTTTCATAATCAAAGAGTTATACGCAGCTAAACATTACACGTCTTTTGTGATTTTAATTATTGGCAATTTGTAATTTTACTAAACATCAAGTCTAAATTAGACATAAACTCACTAGAGATGATATAAATAATTTAATAAGTCAGTTTTTTTTAAGACAAATTGGAAATAATGTAGTTTAATAATAAAAATAAATAACAAGGAAATAAATGCTACGTTTATTTAATTACCAATTAATAAGATTTTCAAAGTGTTCCCCACCTGACTGAAAACAAGCTTGAGCTCTAAATTAAATGATATTATATCATTGTATACGAAAAACGATTCTGAGCGAAGACGGTTTATCTGTCTAGAATATATTATAGAATATTCAAAATTTTCAAATCTTAGATTTAAAAAAAAAAAATTATGAATTTCTAGTTTAAAATAATTACGAATTTTCGTGATTTTTACACATGTTGTCAAAATTCAAACTTTGAATGCTTGTAAAAAAAAAATGGTGCCTATGTTTTTCTTTTATTTTTCAACTGCTATTGTAAAAATATGTTAGGAGCCTTGTATTAAATTTTCAAATCTTAGATATAAAAGGAAAATTTTTTATGAGTTTCTAGCTTAAAATAATTTGTGAATTTTCGTGATTTTTACATAATATGTTGTCAAAACTCAAACTTTGAATGCTTATAAAAAAAAATTGTGACTATGTATTTCTTTTAGTTTGCAACTACTATTGTAAAAATATGTTAGAAGCCTTGTATTAAATTTTCAAGCTTTTCTACCGAACACATACATTTTTATTTATAGATACGATATTTATAGAAAAAAAAAACTAAAAAAGTTGAAAAATTAAAATGTCAGTAAACAGCTCAAAACAAATCTAAATATTTTGAAAATTTTATCAAATATATAAAATGTCTATATAAACATTCAGTGAAAATTTCAAGTATATGCGGTCATTTTTTTTTAGTGTTACACCAAAATAAAGAAATCGCTAAAAGTGAAAATCCAATGTTGTAAAAATTTAAATTTCAAATGCTCATAAAAATGTAATTTGAATTTCCGGTGGACTTTTTATTTGTGATAAAGATTGAAAAACTTTTAAGGAATCTTGTATTAAATTTTCAAATTTTAGATTTGAAAAGAAAATTTTTTATGAATTTCTAGCTTAAAATATTTTGTGAATTTTTGTAATTCTTACGTATTTTGTCAAAATTAAAACTTTGAATGCTTATAAAAAAAATTGTGACTATGAATTTCTTTTATTTTTCAACTTCTATTGTAACAATATGTTAAGAGCCTTGTATTTAATTTTCAAGCTTTTCTGCATAACAAATAAATTTTTATCGATATTAATTTAAAAACAAAAACTAATAATGATCGAAATTTAAAAATTGCATGGTGGATAGAATATACCTATATAAACATTCGGTGAAAATTTCATGTATCTATGGTTATTTGTTTTAAAGTTACATCAAAAACCAAAATCGATTTTGTCGAAAAATGAATGTGCTTAAAATTTACCGTTTTCCCCGTAATTTTTAGTTTGTTTTTCTCGATTATTTAAAAAAGTATTAAGAATTTTTGCTTTTGACCCCCAAAGTACCAACTAGATTCACTTTCTGATCGAACGAGGTACTGAAGTCAAAAATCGAAGCATTTTTACTGCCCCAAAACGTGATGACAGACACAAAAAAAAAAAAACACACACATCATGGTAAAGTCAATACATTCATCCGCTCCGCTCAGAAACTAAAATAATAATAATAATAAATACTTATTATATTATTATATGTTTTTGTCATGTATTTTATTTTTTTAAATATGGTCACCCTAGTATTTAGTACAACATTGTTCGATGCCTCAGATTTATTTCGACTACACACCACGCGTACTCCTTGTTGAGTTATTAATCATATATTCGCATATAGCTTGTGTATTTTAAAATTATAATATAGGTACATAGGTACTAACATAACCGATAATTAATGTTGCCCGTGTTAAATGGTAATTTAAACCGTTTCAAATAAGATATTCAGAGCACCTTGTAAAATTAAATGCATACACATTCCGTTCAAGATGATGAACGGGCGCGCACCATAATATATAATATCATATCATATAGTCTCCTTGGGGAGTCCCGGCCAGGCAAACTGTATCAGATATCCCTATCGTGTACTTGACATGGTTATAGTCAAAGATATTTTATTGTTTACACTATCCTTCATACATTTACTTCTGAAAGGTCATAGCATAACTATTGAACGACTATATGTTGCACTGTTGGTATAAGTGGTATATATATTATTATATGTAGACATAATCTACATATTATTATGTGCCATGAGCCAAAAGATATTGTATATAATAATATTAGGTATAGGAAATCGAATAATATTTTATCAACGTCAATCGCGCCAGTTTTTGCTTGAATTCATAACCACGATATGCTATTATAAAATATTAAAATGCAAATTAGTCATATCGACTTACATGCCATAATGTATCTAAGGTTAATAAATATAATAATTTAATTCTGTACTAAAACAATACTAGGTATTTCCTAATAATATTATAATTTCCTGCTTTTACAATATTCATTATAATTTAATATGATAAATAATTGATAATTAATGTATTGTTACTTCTAAAATAGCAAATGTCTATATATAATTTTTAGTGTACCTAATTAAAGAGTAGTGGTATTAAAAGAAAACTCCCATTCGGATGGAAGTGGAAGTATTTACTTATATAAGTCGCGTGTAGATAACAATAAAAACATTTAAAAAACTAAAAATATCAACAATAATTTATTACGAAACGTGTTTTATTCAAACAAACTTACTCTGGTTGCTGGTTGTTGTGAACAAAATGTTGTAGCACGTTGGCAATTAATAATGACGCTGAAGAGTAGAATCGTGATCCAGTTGCACACGTGAACGACAAATAATTTATAAGTAAAATAATAATAATAAAAAAAAAAACGTATTTTTTGATTATGACAGTGGTTTATTTTATAATTCGAATGTACTTTTACCAAACATAATAGAAGATACATAAAAGGACAACGCATGTTTATAAAATTAGTTCAGACTTCAGAATAATACAAGATAGATACAACCTACCTTTACTTATCAAAATCTATAGGTTTTTTCTTTTCTTTTTTTTTAATCTCTTTACAAAATATTTTAAAGGAGTTTAAAATAAAATCTATACGTAGATAAATACTATTTATTATATCCTAAATATTGCATTAGACAAGATTAGATTTGTGGATAAAATCACATACAAAACAAATGCACCCATTAATTTTTAGGAATGAAATACGAGTAGCTAAACAAAATTGAATTTGAAAGTATAAATTGACTCCGTTTATGCGGCCTTTAGCTTTATATATTTTTTTACAAAATTTAAACAATTTAAGACTATGTCTCTATACATAATACCACCTGAATTTAATATTCAATTTATAGAAATGGAGAATGAAATTTACATTTTTCTTGGTTTGCACTATACAAAGACATGTTGTGTTTTAAACGAAATTAAATGACAGACAGTATCATTAGATTCTAAGAGGATAACGGAGGCTAGATTAATGAGATGATATTGATTTATAATTTCATGTTATTTTTTCTAAATAGAAAAATAATGTTATTTGTATAATTAACATATTTTAATTAGATTTTATTATATATAAAGAGTAGACAAACAGACACTGGCTAATTATTAGAATTTATTTAATTATAAAAATACTTGTACCTACATAATATTATTATGTTAGCTTAATTTCTTTATTTTTTAACAAACCGATGACTATAATTTTTTTACTCATTTTATTTTAGACCATCATCAATTTTGTCAAATTTAAAAAAAGTAGTTAGGTATGGCCTTTAAAAATACTTATTTATTGACTATTTGACTATTTGTTCAAGGTAATTTCAATTCGATCGGTAACTTTAATAATAAGACCTCATAATGATCTTGCGTTTAAAAAAATTGTGTATTTTCTATCATAATAATATAGTCCAGGACATTTTAAACTTGTTTGTATAAATATTTATTAAAGTATAAGCGGAAAATCAATCTCTTATAGGTGATAGGCAATAGCAACTGGTATAGCAATCATTAAAAAAATATTTTTGAAAACTAGTTACATTAAATTAAGCTGGCTATACGTCATTTAATATAATATAAAAATAGTAAAATGGATTCAGAGAACATATATTATGACTTTGTTTGGCATGGTGGAATATCTATACGCTTAAAACTTGTAGGTGCGCTCGCATAATAGTATAAATAATACTATCTTCTTTTTTTGTTATTATTATAAGATTTTTAACACCAAACTTTATAAACATTTAAATAAAAGTTGTATAGTTCATCATCATTAAATAAAATAATTACAATTTTGATCAAAATTCGATTGTACCGGTCTATCAAGCCATTTTGATCCCATTGAAATAATTAAATAATCGACTGGAAAAATGTATTATTTTCTAGTTATTATGCACAATATTATATTAATTTTATAATGTACTTATCCTTAATTTATGATTCTTTCGTAATGAATTGACAAAAATAATTTAAAATACTTGACAATTTGTAAATCTTTGAAAACTATATACCGTTTTCTCTGTATCTTTATGCACATATTGACAATTTTTAAATATGTAAAAATTTTCATCTTCTACAATATTTTTATGCATTACAATTAATGGCATTACTAAAATTACCGTTTATATTTTAATGTAATCTTTTCTTTAACAATATAATTATTGCAAATAATATAAACTGTTAAGTATTTCAAATATAAATATTTTTACTGTATGCGTTGTTTACGTTGTTTGGAAAATATGTATAAGTATCTTGTCTATAACGATTGCACGTGAAAATAAAATATGTAACTTACGACAATTCAGTAACTCGCGATGATATAAGATTACTGCGTTTCTGGTGTAGGTTTTTTAATATTATCAATCAATCGTTCACACCTCGATTTGTTTTCAGACCTGTGCGTGTGCGACATGGAAGCATTGGATTTGCATACACAGAACGCCGCGCCGCCGGAGGGCAAAGAAGATGGCAGAACAGTGATGGGCATAATAATAAATAAAATTATGATATTGAAATAAAAGAAGACTACCTATTCACGCGCGGGCATTGTACACACTTAACGGGTCGTCCTTTTGTGGTAATAACAAATTAATCGATGATGTAGTCAGCGTAATGTGAAAACGAAATTTTAACGGTGAAATGTCGCAGGTATAAGATTGTGACGACGAAGACGACGTCGACCGAATCATACGCTGTCAACCCGTATTATTTCAGTGGTTCTGAATCTTGTCGACCTTGCATCGCCAAATTCATAAGCACATAATAATAATCATACTAACCATAACACATAATATTATTATTCATATAGGTAATATAATATGTACCGCATGTATCAACGGTAATATATTTTGTGTATTATGTATTTTCGTATTGCACGCAAACGCCGGCAGTGCGCACCTGGGCCGCCCAGTCTGAATGCTGCATTATCCTACAAATCACTTTCACCTCTCGCGATACTGGACCAAGAGCTTTGGCACAGTTAGTGCACGCCACTTGTCGTCACCGGCCGGCATATCAGCGGAGAACACATTAATTTAATCCATCCGAACTGTGATATTTACATTTTTTTTACACGTAAGTATAAACAATATTATATATGTATATTTATTATGTTTTAAATGTTATTATTGAATAATAGCAATACTATGAATAATGAATATGAAAAAAAAAACAAGTTATGTCGTGTTAATATTTATAAATAATAATAAAACTTATAATACTAATAAAATTTATATACCATGTTATAGTGTGTATTGGGTATATTGATAACTGTGGTTGACAATCGTTTAACGTCTACCTGCAAACATGTAGTTTTAAATTTTTTTTTTTAGTTAAGCATCGATAAAATTCGAGTATTATTATTTTTTGTAGTTGAATGGTTTCATGTTAAAATGACACAATGGAAAACTTCATTTGTTTTTTTTTTAAAAAAGTAAAATTTTAATATTCAGAAATAACTCGATGAATAAATTATTAATATAAAATAAATTATCATTTATCCATCAATGATGAATATATTCATTTATATTTTTTAACGTAAAATATCTCTATTATCTATATTATATTCTTAAAATGAAACCAGCAATTTATTAGCTTATCGATTATTTCAGAAAAACAGTTTAAACATTTTACTAACTTACTACTTAATCATTAAATAAGCATGCAAATTAGTATAAATTTGTTTAATTAAAAATGAAAATCATGAATAAAATAATGTTATTCAATTTACAATATTGTACGGCCACAATTATATACTAATACAAATATACTATATACATATACATAATTATTATATCATTGTATGCTCTTAAATTCAAAAAAAAATTACATTGTAGTATTGTAATCACTATTAACTTAGTTTAGTTTAATAAGTAACTACCGAAACTATTCTATTAACGTAGTCAATAATTATAGTAAAAAATAATAAATAATAGTAACAACCATTTTAAATTACTTCGTTAAAAAAAGGGGAAAATAATTATCGATAAGTTAGCGAGATGGTTATAAATTTATCATACAAAATTTAAAATATAGGTAAAATCGTTAAAAGATATTGATGTTTCGTTAAAAAATATTGACTACCTATTCCTTATTAGTTTTTTAATATTTGGCAGTTTTTAGATGCAAAGTTATTAAATATACCCACCTAACATTTATATTATTGTAGTTGATGCAAAAATATTATATAATTTATTTAACACTTATTTGTAGAATATAACAATAAGCTTTATTTACAATTTATTTTACACAGATTTAATTTTTGTGTACGATATATTACACCTCTTTTACTTGTTAATATGTATAATTAGGTTTAATATTTTGTATAAAGTAGTCCATTTTGTTCAAGGTTATAATGTTCTTAAAAATTACTCTAACTAGAACTCGATTACATTGATAGCATTTTAATGCTATGTAATACTTATAATAGTCTTGTGTGACTAGGTAGTAAGTACCTATATAATAGTATTATTAATTTAAAACACTTATACTTACATTTCTAAAAGACCTTAAATGGACTAAAAATTAATAACCTTAAAAAGAATCTGATTAAATAAAAGTAAAAGTACATTATTATATTCTTATGAATATTATACCTATATTTACAAGGAAAGATAAATTTTTATGGCCATAAAAAATATTTTTGGTATTTCCTATTTATGTAAAGATTACTTTATTTTAATTGTTTTAAAATTAATAACATTAATTATGTAAAAGAATCATTTTATTAATAGTGTTTAATACAATATATAAGTATTGGATTTATGCTATCTTCTTATAAATTTCATTTATAATTGAATTATAGAAGTAGTTTATTTTATTAATCAAAATTATTGATACATTAGTATAAGTAGGTATTGATATATATTATCACTTTATTATATATTTATGTGGCGCTGAGTAAATTCGTAGTATTTCAACAAATTAAATAATAATATAATACTATTATTTATAAAACTTAGTTTACGTAACATAGGTTTATTTAATAATCCGGTTTTTAAATATTACAAATCATTATAATCTAGGTCTTTAACTCTTAAAAACGATTTTTTATTATACCTACTACCAAACCAAAAATGTATCCTCATTTGTATGCACATTTTAAAATTGTATGATAAAAAAGTTATCAGTGTTCCTATAAATATAAGGAGAGACGTTTATAAAAAAATATGCCTTATTACGAAATGGTAATGAAATAATATTATGTTACGCACGTAATCTGTTTCCAGTATAAAGATGGATGACTCAAAATGAATTAGGTATACTGCAGCAAGTATGTGAGCTTGATTTATGTTTAAGTTTTTATAAATTAGTTCACCCATTTATTAAAACAGTATATGAAGTAAATAGATATGACGAACTTGAAACAATTATCGCGTAATGGTATTTAAAAGTATTAGATAATCAAAATCTGTAATTTATTCAATCTATAAATCTATTTTTTTTAAACGTGGAGAGGTCAGTACCTACCCACATCAAACGGTCTTAATGTCCGTGTTTTAATGGTGTTATTGGATTTATTTTTTATGGTGTAGACTGTAGATGTTGTAATACTGCCTGAATTAAAGCTAGATTTTTTAATATCGTACAGTTAATATAGAGTTATTATTAGCGCATATATACCTATTCTACAACTGGGTAGTTTTTCACTTCTCCTGAACATTTTTGTGAAAGTGTGTGACCATTTATTGTTGTTTATTTTTCTGCTCTTAGATTCAGAATATACTGAGTAGGTAGGTAAGTAAGTAAACAGTAAACGCTGTGTCGCTATCATTTTGATATATAATGTTTCTCAACTTCATATTAATAGATGATTATACTTAAAAAATAGTTACACATTTAATATATGACATGTATTATTTGTATTTGTGAGTGGATAATAACATGTAGATGAATATGCAATTATCAACAGAAATAATTGTTTGATGGATATATTTTGCTTATAAAACATTATAAAATATAAATTAATTTTGAAATATTTAAAACATAAATAAATACACATTTTCATATTTTATTCAATTTTTAAATATTGCATCAAAACACGTGATTCATGTTACTAATAACTTTTATGCAGTACATACATTTTATATATTGCATGTAGCCTACATATAGAGATATATCTATTACAAAATGTTAATGAGATACTTTATTACTGTTATTTGTATTCATCATTCATCACGATTTTCGAATTTTGAAAATAATAATATTATGTATACCTAGTGGCCAGTACTACGTGTAAAATTGCATTCAATTATGTTAAATGAAAATATTAATATTATTTAATAAAATTTAATTTTTAATATTTCATAATACACGTCACGTGTAAGTATAAATATGCTTACTATTAGCACCAACAAAACTGTTATTGACTAAATACTAAATAGTATAACAGGAGTATATATTTTATATTATTGTGTGATACTCATAAAAAAATGTATGTATTTTGTTTTCTTGAATATTCGTGTCTCCATAATACCTCACTTAACATTACTTTATGTTTTCGAGCCAAGATTAGTCAATATAAACTAAAATACTATGCACATGACTAAAATGCAAGTCATTTATGCAAATTCTCTGTTAATAATATCATTATTATTGCTGACGTCATTTCATAATAATCATTCAGACAGTCGTTACATGACAATATATAATTTGCCACCAAAATATAGTTCAAAATGTAAATATAACACAAAATAACTGTAATGCAATTTGCACTCAAATAAAGTTGGTTGATACTTACTATCTTTTCTATCTATAGTTATATTTCCTATTCACAAAAACATTTATTTGACTGTTTTTATTTTTATTGACATGTGAATAATACTGATTTATTTTAATATCAAACTTCGTGCACATCGTAGTCGGAAATAGATTTATTTTATATACCTGCGTTGAGTGACATTAATTGATGTAATATACTCCATATAACATGGAATAACTGTTATAGAACAATACAATATAGCTGTTTACGCATCGTTAAGACTTGTCACTTGAAATCTCTTGAATTTCCTTCTCAGTTTTACCATTTTATTTTACTTTCTGTTCATAGTATAAGATCGTCTTGGTCCTTGGAGAATAGATACCTACTACATCGTATCAATTTTGTTTAAAAATATACAATTTCAAGTGTCTTGAATCATTTGAGCTTTTATAAAAGCTTGCATAAAAATAGATTGTGAATAATTTTCATGACAAATCTTTTTAATATATCTGTGATACTGTTGTATTTTTTCAAAGTTTTTGGTATTCGATTTTACCTAGGACTGAATAGTAAGTAAAATACTGGAATTCATTTTTATACAATAAATTATAGTGTTATGATATAATTTATCTTGTAAAATATTTGAAAAAGTAATTCCTTGAACTAGTAAGTTTTTAAAACATTAAAAAAAATGTTTGGGGTATTATTAAATACTAATAATATTATTATTCAGGAAGGAAAAAATTATTTAGGTTAGAACTTTTATTGCTGAAGCTGACACTAATAAAAAAAAACCCCCATTGGAACATAATAGTGTAATACAATCAATAAAATGTAATTATTATTATATGAATTCACTTATTAACTATTATGCGGTCTTGAATTCGTTATACTGTGATGATATACCGATCAATGCATTTCGGGATTCAGATAATTCTACGTCGTTTAATGTTATACTATACTCTGATAAAACAACGAAAAAACAAATAGTTCATTTGGCTAATAATTTAAAAACATTTTATGCGAATATGCCATATTGTCACCAATTAAGAATTGTAATAAAACATTTATAGGATACTATAGTACCTAGAAATACTAGATATAATAGTATATATATATATATATATATATAATATCATAATTATGTAATGCATAGATACTGTCATACTGACATATGATATGACCAACAGATTATTTGGTATACGTGGGTAGTAGTACGAACGTGCTTGCGCAGAATAACGCAGGAAATGAGGATATCGTCACAATGGGTAATTAATAATAATGGTAAACTGACGACTTAATAGTTACTTAAAGTTTCACTGTAATAAAATAATATTATATTATACAGGCATTAAACTTCTTAATAAGACGCCTAGCTGTTGGTATCTATTCGTTCGTAAAAGTTAATCCGACATGTATATCTAGATAGGCGTCTTGCAGGCCTGTGACATAAAAAATAATATGTCGCGACGATGCGTGCGCGAAAACTATTTCAAAATTAATAGGTATAAGCTATTATGTTCGTTAAACGGGTGAGGTTTCTTCGCGATACCAGTCAAACCCGATTGTCAGTTTTATATTCGCCGATAGATGTCTATATGTACTTATGTAATACGGTTTGCGAAGGATATTTCATCCTCTCTCGAAAAATAAAAAAATTATATATGAATATCGAGAACACCGCCTCGGGCTTTCCACTGTAGACCGCTCTACATTTATGCTATAAGCCTACCCACGTGTATACACACGCACTAATGACAACTTTTATTTTTATATTTTTTTCCAAGGGCGCCAACGCAAAAAATGTACCTGCAACGCTCGACATAACATTTGAAAGAATATTGTGAACGAAAAGTGAAAGAAAAATTTTAAAAAAAACGGTTCGTATAATATAATATAATAATAATATTATGTGATCTACATATGCCCAGAAATATTGTTCTCATTATATTATTATTAACGTTAGTATTTAGTATACAATTATACATGAATGACTATACTCAGATCTCGAGTGTTTCAAGAAGGTCGATTAATGAATTATCGGTTAATATTTGGAAGGTCGACTTTAGTCGATGGACTGTCGAAAGGCCTCATACATATATAGTATACTCGTACATTATACATTAACCATATTGGTCATATACATCAATATAAATTGTTATTTTAATTTCAGATGGCTGAAGGACCAAGATTGTCCGTTCTACTAATCGTTTTCCTCGTTTTCAACTCGGCATATTCAGGTAATTAAGCTTAGGTTTTACTTTTTATTTGAATTATTATTTGTGATGGCGTGGTTAGGAAATTATAAAAAGATTTTACCAAAAAATACAATTACAAAACGATTTATTTTTACTGTAGGTATTTATAATTACAATTATGAAGGGATTATTTATTTAAATTTACGTTGGTTAATACAAAATACTAATTATTTAAATATTTATTAAATTCAAAACAAAAAAATAAAATTTACATAGGACAAATTTTAATTGTTAAAAATAATAATTCTAGTTTATTTTAAACATATATTAACCAAGATAGGTATGTACCTAAAACGGCCATAAGATAATTATTAATCTAAACGATTTAAATTAATTAATATAGATATATGTACTTACTTAATATCGGAAAACAATTATCATACACACCAACGCATACATAAATTAATTTTGTAAAAAAAATTTGATTTAACTCTTTCTAATTCGTACAAAAATTTAAATTTATAATTTTAGAGAGTGCACAAAAATGCGAGAGTACGCCTATGAAACAGATCATTTGCGAATTTGGAACTGCCAAAGACATACCTAACTTTGACAGTTGTTTGTGTACACACATCGCAGTTCCGGTCACCTTAGAATCGGAAAAAGACGACGAAACTTCGGGTAAATATAGTAATATAATATAATTCAATTGTATTATCGATTACGACGTGATATCCACATCATGAACGACTTATTAATTTTATATCATCAATCGTGTGTATAAGACTTTACGTCGACGATCAAATCGTACAAACAAACCAATGGCAATCTTAAGTCGTTGGCTGCTATTTCCATGTACGCGGAAGACGTTGCAAAGAAGACAAACCAGATTTGCAGCGAGATCGTCAGTGTGTTAACATACTACGATGGCGTACAATTGGATCTAAGGCAATCTGACGTGTCCGTAGATAAATCACTAGTTGTGCATTTCTTCAAGGTGAGTTGGTCAACATAATATGGCACACCCTACTATATAATGTACCGATGGCATTCCAGCAAAACTATACCACAGCGTACATTATAATCATAACTACGTACGTACTTTTATTATGTGATTATTACACGAACGATAATAATTTATTATTATACATTTATACCGTCTAAACACGGAGGTTTCCTTTTTTTTTAATGGTATTACTTTACTCGTATACGACTGTCCGTCTCAAGTTCCAAATGATGAATAGATAGGTAACTGATATACATAGACACATAGTAGCCATAGCCTTAAACTTGAATTTCACATCATGGTGTGATGTAATAGGTACAACTTGACGTCCGAACTAATAACATAGACATGTTAATTTGCCCGATCGACGGCAGAAGATAAATTATACCTAATCCCACACGCAGAAGCAACGTCAGATATTATTATTATGTTCGTCATATTTACGCAATAACGGGAAGCTCAAGGTCACAATAGGAACTGGCCATTCATAATAATAAATAAAATCTAATCCGAAACCAAAACCGAAACGTGAGACATATTATTGATTGGTGTAATGGAAAATTGGAAAAGCATTATTTTCTAATTTACTGCATAATATATACAGATATATTTTATATATATCATATTATATAATATATGTGTGTGTACAAATTATATCGACGGCAGTGCAAGTTTTTTCATTAAAAATAGGTACACTCTGTTTCTATCTACCTATTAAGTAAAATAATATTTGGATATAAGAAATAAAATCTGAAAAGATATGAATAATATTGTTTATTATTGCGTATTTAAAATGCAATTTTTAATTTAATTTTTATAATTTACATTAATTTTTTCTTTTGATTATTTATATTATTTTTTTCTAACTTATCAACAATGAGCAGTTTAAATAGTAATCATTTTCATAGGAACTATCGTCAGAAATCGAGAATAAATTTAAAATAGATTCGGCAAATAGTTCTTTAAAAATATTTAACAGTTCAAAAGAAATCCAAATGGTGCTTCCTCCAAATGCTGCCATATTGACGAAATTTTATGATCTCAAAAAACTTTCCAAGTAAGATGTACAATCATCTAAACTAACTCTAAGTGAAATACCAAGATGTGTTCTAAAAATTTTAGATATGTGAATTTCTTCATAATTGCAACACACAATCTTGTGGACAATTCTGAACAAGGTTATTCCTACCACCCTAGTCGCCTTATGGGAGCCGACGATTTACTCAATGCTGTAAGCAATTTGAAAAAATTAACAAGTGTAGGAATACAATTATTAATTTGTAAGTTTTTAAACATTTCAGGATTCCTTAGTCGATCTTGTAATTGGACTTGGTATTGAGCATTCATCTATACTTTTATCATTGCCTTCTACTGCAAGTAAATTTGAGCTCAAGGATCCCACCAGGAATACTCCTCGATCACTAGTAATCGGATTACCAACAACAATTACACGCCAAAAAGTAAATAAAAATTACAATATTTAGGAGTTATAAAGAACAATTGTTACACGGGTACCTAGTAGCAATATTTTTTATAAAATTAAATTAGCTTTGGGTGTAAACATTAAATGTGTTGGTCATAAATTAGGTATTGTTTGAGTCCTAATCACGATATTATAATCTTTTACTCAAGTTTTATTTAATTTATTTGTTATTGTTTTATTTTAACTCTTAAAAGTTTCAATATAAAATAGTTAAACAGATTTTAGTAGGTATATCTACTATTTAAAAATGGAAAAAATATATCTGTTACATTTAACCCAAGCTTTGTTTTAATTATTGTTTACACATACTTATAAATGTACTATTTTGATCGATCGATTGATTGATGATAATAAGATGAAAAATTAAAACTTTAAGTCTTGCTAAAAATTATTTATAACATAAAAAATGCATTTGTATTTTTTCTTTCTTATGATTAACTCGACACAACTTAAATATTTGACAATATTTTAGATGTGTGAAGAAATGAAAGAAGGCAATTGGACTATCGAAAGAGATGAAGATTTAACAGCACCATATGCATTTATGAATAAAACATGGATGTCATTTGATGACAGTGTCAGCGTTTCAATTAAGGCATGTATAATCATTTTTAATTTTAAAAATATTTACCACCTAATTAAAATCAAACATTTCTATATTTTAGGGCAAATACATATTGTTACGAGATTTAGCTGGAGCAGTTATTACTGACGTAGAAGCGTTGGATTGGAAACTGACATGCTTAAACCAAACTGCAGTAGAACCTTTAAAAGAACTTACAAAAACTTTCACTGAAACTGCAAGGAAATCTAGATCAGCTCAATTATTAAGTTTACAGGAACAATTACAAAGACCGGCTGATCAAGGATTTTATTTTAACAGTACTATAATAAACTGTTGATGTTTAAATTCACATAATTTCACTAATTAATTTTATATTAGATGAAATCAGTTATTCACCATATTACATCGAGAGAGTGGTTACAAGGGACGGCGAAGTTCATGCAATTCGAAAAGATACAAAAACCGAATTTGAATGTTCACGACAAGGGTACTTTAGACATCCAAGTGGTTGTAATCGATTTTATCGTTGCGTGAAATTTGACCAAAACTCTAACTATTTTACGGTCTACGAATATGATTGTCCTGATGGTTTAGCGTTTGATGAAAAAGTTGAGGTATGCGTATGGCCAGGATCTTTATCAAATACAGGAGCTTGTCAAGGTAAACAGTCGATAGTTTTACAAAATTCAATACGAAAATCAAAATATTTGTTTATATATTATTTTTAGGTTCAAGTGAAATAGCTCCGGTTCCTCGAAATCAATTTGTCTGTCCACCCATAGAAGGTTACTACGCTGATCCTGAAAACTGTCGGTGGTTTTTCGCTTGTCTTGATCATGCTAAAGATGGTTATACTCCACTTACAGCATACGAATTCAGATGTCCTTTTGGATTAGTGTTTGACGAAAAAACATTAAAATGTGATTGGGAATGGAAAGTGGGATCTTGTGGTACCTATATCAAAATAATATTTTATTCTTTATTTGTATTATAATTATTATTATATACTAGTCAATAATGTTTTATTTTATTCTAGGAGCCTCAGGAAAATCATATAACTACGGAGAACAACCTTACCAAACAAATCAATTCAATGCATTCTACGAAAAAGAACAATCCGTTCCTTATTATGGAAAATATAATCAAGATCAACCACAATTTTCATTTGATCTCAAAGACTCTTATATCTCTCCGAGTAAATTTAATTTCCCTTATTCTACAACTAGTAAACCCTATTTACCGTATGTATCTACAGAAAATTATGTTACACCCAATGCACCTCAGTTCTTATATAGTTCAGCTCAACCATACGCACCACCAAACGGTCCTCAGATTTTATATGGTTCACCAGAAACCCATGTTAACCATAATCAATATCAGTCATTATATGGAATAACTGGAACTTACTCTTCAACAAAAAGTCCTGAATTCCCATATGGATCTACGGAATCATATGCCACTACAAGTAAACCACAATTATTTTACAGTCAAAATGAAGGTTATTCCAGCACAAGCAAACCTCAATCATTTTATGGATCTTCAGAATCTTATTCTACTACGAGCAGACCTCAATCATTTTATGGGTCTTTAGAATCTCATTCTACTACAAGCAGACCTCAATCATTTTACGGATCTTCAGAATCATATTCTACTACAAGCAAACCTCAATTCTCATATGAATCTTCTACGATCAAACCACAATTCCCATACATCAAAACAGATGCTTTTATAACACCAAATCTTCATAGTAGATTACCAAACTTCGATTTGAATAATTATAAACATTTTGGAATACTTTATCATCAACAACGCGATTCTGAAGTAGAACGACAACGTCATACCGGAGTTCTTCTTCACCAACAAAATAATTTTGATAGTATACCAGTAAATAAGAACTACGATTCTCATAAAAACGATGTACAATATCCACCAATAAAAGATTTTGAATCATTTTCTACAACTCAAGGACCTTTAAATAAAATACCCAGTGCCAGACTTCACTCAGAAAGTTATTCTTCATCTAATATCTTCTCAAAACCATTATCATCTTATGAAAATAATGAATTCAAAAATTCATATACTATTTTGGGAGGAGCAAATGGATACGATTCTCACAAAGTTAACGAACAATATCAGCCTTCATATTATAACATAGAAGCATATTCAACAACTCTTAAACCCGTTATTAAATTGGCCGAGGTACCAAATTACACAGAATCAAACATTTATGTAAAGCCTACTTCTAAACCATTTGATGAATATTTGCACGAAGTAAAATTAAACGAAGAATCAAAATTACAATATTCTACTACTAGTAGTTCACCTTATTTATCTTCGTCTCCCAGTATTGAGTTTAACGATTACCATATTTCTTCTTCTACACAAAAACCAACTTTACATGACACCAGTTTACATAAAGAAAAATTCAAGGCTCAATTTAATTTTGATGATTATCTATCAAGGCTTTCCAGTCACCAATATCCATCTACTACTGCTTCTGTGGTCGACTATACACCGTCTGTTCATGGAAATAGCTTTGCACAAACGTTATCTACATATTCATCTACCACCTCAAAGCCATCTGTATTTTACTATAGCTCGCCGTCGCCAGTATCAGATGCATCTAATTTCCCGTCATATTCAACATCACCAAAAGTGAAAGAATACTCCGAGAGTTATGGTTCTTCATTATCATATCCCATAACTACTGAAAAATCCATAGATTATAATTCGCCTATTTCTTCAACTTATGCTCCACTAGTGTACAGTCCTTCAGTTACTCCAAGTGCATATACACCTACATTCAAACCAACGGTTGACTATTATGCTCCATCGTCTACAATTACTAATGACGATTCCGTTTTTGTCGAAGAGCTTATCTCCAAATTGTCAAAAAACCCAATCCCAATTACATACTCCACTAGTACTACTAAACCAATATATGCAAACTATCCATACCAACAAGCTGGAGATTATATACCAAACGATTCTTTCAATATTGACGAGTATATATCAAAATTATCCGAATCTATTGAAGATTCTACACCAAAACCATTATACTCTAGCACTTCTCAAAAACCATATGCTGTACCTTACAGTTCAAATGACTATTCATCTCGCCCACTACCCACTTCAGTTTATTTATCTTCAACCGAAGAACCTAAGGCGTTTGATCATGAGTCGTATTCAGCACTTCCTGTTCAATCAACTACGTGTAAACCTGAAGCATCGATAAAAATATCAGCCCCTAAAATACCATATATTCCATCACTTGAATCTGTTTTTAGTGTGAAACCTCCTGTAGCATACACCCAAAGACCAGAACCGTTGATTGGCTATTCTAGCACGGCTTCTGACTTAATAAATTATTATCATAATATTCACTCGTCTTTAGATTCAGCTTATCGTTCACCATTACCTAGATATTATGCTGCTCCTGTGGGAAATTCAGTCTACACAAATAATTATACATTGCCCAGAGAATATGAGAAAGACGGTGGACATCATTTACATGCAGCTTATCCGGCGTACCCTCTGAATCATCCAATAGTGGTTGAACCAGTTAGTCCAGAATTAAATGCAGAATTCGAGCGATACTATACAGCTGGAATAAGACAGAACTTGAAGAGCGAAGAAAACGGAAAAGTGCTTGTAACCGGTGACAATAGTCCTTTGATTGTAGGTAAATTGGGAGCTCAGTGTGACTGTGCAAAAAAGAAAAAGCCAACGATTGTATCAACCACAACCAGGACAGTAATTGAACACGACGAAGACGACGACGATGAAAAAACGCCGATTGTAAAGGAAGTAGAAACAAAGACCAAAGTAGTATTGGATGAAGTAAAAAAACCATCAAATAAAAAGTTATGTACCCGCGCAGGATTATTTAGAGATCCAAAACAATGTAATAAATTCTACTCGTGTAATTGGGACAAATGGACACAAAAGTATGAACTTAGTGAGTTTAAATGTCCAATTCACCTCGCTTTTGACGAAAACCTAAGCGCTTGTAACTGGCCATCTAAAGGACCAGCGTGCTCACACGATACCCTCATTAATTACTCAAATTAATTTTTTCGAAATCAAGAATACCTATTCAAAAATGAACATAACTTTTCATACGGAACACGTTTCAGTGTTTTTAAAAAACAATATAAATTTGTAAACATGTACACATATATTATTTAAGTGATAATAATTATTGTTCTTAATGTGTATACTTATACAATATACATGTTATAAGTAACACAATAATATTATTAATGTATTTTATGTATTTAAATTTGTAAGGTAGATAGGTATAACGGGTTGACTTATCACCAAAATATTATGCAAGTATTAAGTGTACATATTGTAGTTTTCAATTATTTTACATACTTATTCAAACGCAATGAATGTTACAGTGCATCATAATACGTATTTTAAATATAAAATATAGATTAAAATAATATATTGTATAATACTAAACTTAACTTAAATCTGTTTTTATTATTTAGTAGTTAATAAAAGACAATTATCAGAGACAATAAAAGTATTAAAACTGTGTTATGCAAAATTCAAATTGTGATTAACAATATTGTACAAATTTCAGCAGCTAAAATCATTCAACATGACATCAAATCGGTTTACAATAAGCAAAATCTTTACTTTTTTCTTACAAGTACATGAGTAAGACACAATATTTATAAATTCGGTAAATAGTAAATATATTTCATATCATCAATGTATTATGTTATAAATTATTTGTAAATAATAAATATTTTTAACAGCTATAGTTGTTATCATTGTTTTACTTTAACATGAATAATATGTTGTTTTTTTTTACTGCCTACGGAGTACGGATACTTCTTAATACCCTACCTACCCATTTATTTCATAATATTATATTGTATTTCATATTTTCTTATTTTTTCTCAGTTATTTTCTGACTGATTTCGCGTAAACATTTAAAATTTTATCCACACAACGGTAGCCATATAAGATCTCGTTAATCATAGCAAGTACCTACTATAGATATGTAACTATGTAAGTAAATAAGTTATTATTGATCGTTTTATTTACTCGTTGCTAAGTGTTGATAACAACTTTAAAAATCGAAAGCTGGTACATCGTGTACTTCGTTTGACTAGGTCAAGTACAAGGAGTATGATTATTGATCAGCGACAGACTGGCCCATTTTTATGAAAATAATAAAAATCTGAACTATACCGTTATATAACCAACCAGTGGCGTACGCAGGATTTTACATTGGGGGGGGGGGGGCTTGAAAATGGATTTACCGAGTGATATCCTCGAATTAGAAACACCCTTTTAGATATGTAAATATTTTTTTACCTCTGATTTATTAGATCATATATGTTGTGAAACATAAATATGGTGTACAGAACAACTCTAATACCTCCTTAAAAATTAATAATAAAGATTTACAAAAATATAAGTATAAATAAGTATTCTTATAATAAATTATGAATTTGGTAATACATCTAATATTAGAAATTATTAGTCTCCGGTATAAGGTTATGATTTAATAAAAACTACAATGACTGTAAATAGTGTAAATATATTTTAAACTTATTAGACTGGACTAAATGTATTTTATTGCCCATTTTGTTGTTTAAACATTTTTATTTAGTCCAATTTAATAACCGCTTAGGTGACGTTTTTGAAAATCATTGTAGAACTTCCAATATTACATAGATAACTGATAAGTATAATAAAGAAAGTCGAAAAATTATCGGAAATCGGAATGTTGGCTATTTTTATAGATTGACGTTGTTCGGATTGTTGGTAACATAGTACGTTCGGTTGTAATCATAGATTATAGATATCTACATATCTATGGATTGTGGTCGTCATCACAATTAAAGATATTAATTATAGTAATAATATACAATACAGGGTGATTTTTTTATCGAAGAACACTCATTATTTAAAAAAATATTGACTTTTTTCAAAATATTTTTTTACATAGTTTCAACTTGTTAAAAAACGAACGTTTTTATTCAAAAATTATATTTTTAAATGTTTTTTATCCTTATCATTTTTTAAGTTTTTACTTTTTTGAATGACGACATAGAGTTTTAATTTCATATTCCAAAGCAGAATATTTTTCTAAGTATTTTGATTCATAAAAATCGAATTTAGGACGAGTAGTTTATGAGTTATAAGTATTTAAAGTTTAGATTGGCAGAGTGGAGTGGTACGGGGTTACCCCGCAAAATGTTTGTCCACTACTCCGCTTGTCTAAACTTTAAATACTTATAACTAGGCTTAGGGACTTATAGCATTTGCATACTTTGTTTAATTATTGTTAAATATAGCAGAGTGCGAAATAAATTTATTTCTCGGTGCCACGATATCAGATCTAAAATTTGAATGTGCATATTTTTGCATATTTGATAAATTTTGCAGGAAAGTGCTTATTTTAACATTTTTATGCTTATTTTGCATATTTTGGCAATTTTTGAAAACATCAGGAAATATCTTATTGTGCAGTGCAATTTTCAAGGTAAAGAAATTAATAAAATAATAAGAATTAAGACATTTAAATATTTAAACATTATTTTATTTTTACTTTAGGATCGGAAGACACGGAAGAACACTAAAATTTAAACCAATTATCTTATAAAAATTCAATTTATTATATCATTTTCAATTCAAGTAATAATATTCTTATATAATATAAATTCTAATAAAATAAATATTTAATTTTATCACATATTTTTGTTATACCTATTTTTTGGGGGCCATATCTTAGTACATAGGTAAACGGTTATTTTTAGGTGCATATTTTAGAGCATATTTGGTCATTTTTTGGTGCATATTTGCATGCATATTTAGGTATTTTTTAGAGCTACAAGTCCCTAAGCCTACTTATAACTCATAAACTACTCGTCCTAAATTCGATTTTTATGAATCAAAATACTTAGAAAAATATTCTGCTTTGGAATATAAAATTAAAACTCTATGTTATCATTCAAAAAAGTAAAAAACTTAAAAAATGATAAGGATAAAAAATATTTAAAAATATAATTTTTTAATAAAAACGTTTGTTTTTTAACAACTTGAAACAATGTGAAAATATTTTGAAAAAATTCAATACTTTTTTAAAATAATGAGTTCTTCGATAAAAAAATCACCCTGTAACTTAATATATGGTATCTTAGTCCGTGGTTGTAATAAATGGGGAAATACACACTTAGATATGTACTATATTAAATCGTCGGTAGATTTAAAAATAAAAATAATAATAATACAATAATACGGGCAATGGGGGGGGGGTTCAGCCCGTTAGCCCCCCCCCCCCTTGCGTACGCCACTGTAACCAACCTAAGTCCATAACTGTTGAACTTAATTTTTGACTACGCCGACTTCGAGCATTCGAGCTCGTTGTTGTTTAGATTTAAATTAATTCGATAACTACAACGCTATCTACTGGATTATCAATGAATATGATAAATGATCAGAAACTTGGAACATTTTTTTTTGATTAGTTACCGAAGTACAGTAAATACTTTAGTAATCTGTTAATCTGTATGTACTCAGTAGATTAGACTAAAGTCTACCTATACACAAAACACAAATTGTAAAATGTATTACTGACATGTGAGTTTAAATTTAAATCCTAAAACATGTATTTAGTCGTCTTTAGATGAATTATGATATAGATACAACATCAAGGATTTAGGTACAGAAAGTAATATTAAAATATTCAATCATGTCTTCTAAGGACTTCTGTGTAGGTTCCTTTTCTTATAAGTTTATCTGGAAGTCCTAATGAAAAAAATTAAGTACCACAATTTGTCTTACTTCACTGGGTAATTTTATACTCTTACAATATTAGAAAAAGCTTCAGTGATATCTGAATACTTGACTGTTGCAATAATGTGATATACATTTGTTAGACGTTAAAACTGAGCGGACATCTATCATCAAATTTTAATACTAATGAAATAGGTACCAAAGTAACGAACTGTGAATGGTTTATTACCTATCCGCTTTTTTAAAATAATATCTAAGCAACACGCCTAGCACATTGGTCTTAGCCAAGTTTTATATAATATAATGTCCTGGACCATGGTATATTTAGGTATCAATAAAACCTATCATGTTCTAGAATTAATTGGAAAATCATGATACATTATTAACAATATATATATAAATAATGATCATAATTCATAATACAAAACAACAACTTAATTCTAATTTTATCAATCAAAGTGCTGCTGTAAATTGAAATTGAAGAGTGAAATAGTTACAGCTTTTGACAAAACAAGGTTTCGTGTAAAAAAACTGAAAGCAATCATGAAAAAAATGAAATGCAAATAATTTTAAATTGTTTCGACATTTATATATTTCTTTTTATTATAAATATTGATTTCAATAATACATGTTAACGGTAATTGTTCAAAATGAAATAATAATTCAATAAAATATTCATTATTTTTCATAAGCTACTGCTCTTTTTACTATAAATAAATACATTAAAAGGATGGTAAGGAACCAAATTTGACTAATAATCACTAACTTACAAGAGGCAATTTAAAATGTACAAATATGTTGTCAAATTAATGATATTAGTAAGTTAAATATATGAATAAATAAATCTCTTAACATTTTCAATTGTTAATTAAACTTAAATAATTAACGAATACTAGATTGAATAATTGAACATGAAAATTGAAGTACAATATAAGCAAACCATAACTGGATATTAAAGCAGACAAAAACACACAAATACGAGAAAAATCTCGGCAAAATAATATGATAAATATTATAACGATTATAATAAATTATTTACATATTTAATACTGAACAAAATTATACAGGTGGGTATCTCATTATAACTATCTTAGTGTATACTGGTTATTAACCGCTCTTACAACATTTCCCAATCCTGGTTCGGGTGTTGACCGATTAGTAAAGTCTGTTTGTAAGTCTTTTGTTTTGGTTCTAATAGGAGCCAACATTGTCTTAAACTATAAAAATATAATTATTATCAATAATTACCTAGGTATGTTTAAATTAGGTATATCAAGGTAAATACTTCTCTATATAGTTGAGGTGCTATGGGTCGAAGTCCGTGATCTATGTTCAGAGGTAGAGGGGCATTTGGATCACGAGTAATAGCAATAAAATCAATATTGGTATTGCTTGGAATCACTCCATATTTAATTGGGGTATTTAGTATATAATCTCTAAGAGTTACATCGCCCGGTCCACCATTCTCTAAAGGTATTAAATGTGTTTGAAAATGTTCAAGCATATCTTGTATACTAGGGAATGATAGATGTTGTACTCGACAGTGTCCTTGGTCATTTAATGTCATTCGTAAATGCTAAATAAAAAATGTATCATGAATTTTTAAATATTTTCATACATACATATGAAATGTATGTATGAAAGTTAATTGTAATATAAGTTAAAAATAAAGAAAAATTAGCCATCATTTTGTAGAGTGCTCTGCCACAAAATGTGTTTTACTAGCAGCAAATTAACTATAATTACGGACTACAGAGACAGAACAATTTTAATTTAATTATTTATACCTACATTCAGACTCTACCATACTTTTTATTTTATTTTATTTTATTCCAGAAATTATGTCTGAAGTTATCTAAGAAAATCTAAAATATTAACATCTATTTAAACTAAACATATTTTAAAATACAAAATAGTTAATATTTGATATTATAAAAAAGGTAAATTAAATTATTATTATATTAGTAGAGCACATATTGCGTTCGTAATAATGGTAGAGTGCTATACAACATGATGGTCAAAATAATATATCTAAATTTTAACAATACCTTTGGTTTTCCCTTAAAATTAAATGTCAACACATATTCACCCTTTCGAGTTTCAGACTGTCTGACTAGAAACATTCCATGTCCATTAGTGCCTAAGTGTGACACCAAATTAGTAGCATCAGATCGAGCCAGCATACCATGAAACCATGGATAAAGGCGAAGAGATGCTGATATATCATTTTCTTCGGAAAAACAAACCAATGGTCATTATTCATACACAAATTAAAACACTCTAATTAATACTTACCAACATCATTGTTTAAAATAATATCTAAATTATTGGTGGAACTCTGGGGTGAGTTTAATAATGTTTCATTTGAATGTGCAACTGATGAGTCTAACACACCATCAATACTGCCAATAATACTACACAAAATAAATTCAAAAATTACAATCATTGCTTATACATTTTATATAAAAGTTTTATTCATAATTATCACCTTATATCATCATGCAAACCATCACGTTTACGCATGCAATATTTTACAGTTGCAAGCCATTGGCGCATTTCTTCTGGACTTAGGGCATCAATTATATATTCAACATTGTTTTCATCCTATATAAATACAAACAAGAATAAATAATTTATAAGTAAGTAGTATTATACAAAATTAAATAATTAATTTTTTGTAATAATACTAATAAAACTTCTTGTATAAGTTATAATACTTCGATAATTACTTTTAGTACAAATGTATTAGCATATCGTTCAGGCATTTCAATTTCTTTGGTTTCTCTAGCATCTTGTATCAAAAAACAAAACACTCCGTGTTTTGATTTCAAAGACTAAAATTTAAATATATGTATTGTTAATGAAATTAATTTATTATTATTTTTTTTTTTTTTAATGTATCATAATTTTTATTCACCTATCAGAACTATTAATTAAGGTTATATGAATTTAATAATATTTAAAAAATTATATTATACCTTAGGAGGACAATAAAATTCTAGGGTGTAACCATCTGTGTTCTTAACCAATGCAAGTCTTGCTTTCTCCCATCTGGGTTCACCACCATCAAATGTTTCTCCCAACCGATAGTTTACTATACCTTCTTTACGACATTCCACAATAATTTTGGCCAGTTTTTTCTTACATTTTATAGGTCTTTGGGACATTATAGATGCAGCATCAAGTTCTACCTCATCAGAATGCTGTTTGTGGAACAATGGACGAAGAGCTCTAAATGACATTCGTCTACAATAAAAAAGTTAATGTATTATATAGGTAATTATGATACCTACTTCAACAATTCTAACTTACCTGAAAAAAGGTTTTTTCTTGACAGTGATCATAGACTCTGTATCTGAATCACTGTTACCAGAATCATTGTCTGGCCAATTGTATCTATCACACTCACGTTTAAAATGAGCTGCAAAAACTTTAATGTAATGACCAAGTACTTCCTGCCGAGTGGATGGCTGAGATGAAAATGATGACACTAGGTGTTCAGCATTGACTCTGGCTTGCTCATCACATAAATCAACCCAATTATTTGCATGATTCATGATTTACAACCTAAAAGTTTCAATAATGGGCACACAACACTCCAGTATGGAATCGAAATAACAATGTTTTCCTTTCATCACTAGTATGCATTACTATTTCTAATTAATTGTTTAATGAACATAAAAACACGTGCTAATTTTAAAGGTAAAATACATACGAGATATATTGGAATAAAATTATTTAAATATTCGATACTCGTCTAAAATTGGTATGTTTAAAGTGTATGCAAGTATATTTAAAATTAATTATGTAAATAAAGTATTGTGTTTTTCAAAAATTTGAACATTTTTAAGGAGTGTAAACAACGACGTACGATCCGCTAGAAATATTTGATAAGAAAGTGTAGACTGCAAAGTTCTCAAACAAGTAAAAAAAACCAGTCAAAAAACAATTATTGACCAATAGATAGCGCAGTACTCCGGTAATAACCAGCGATTTACTACGAATTAAGATAATATCTATTTACTCAATTCCGGTCTCCGGATGCGGGAATGACAAACTGGGACATATTAAAAACATATGTTCTATGAGCAACGTGAGTGTGTTTTGGTCACTAAATATCACTAGTAGACCTTCTCTAAATCGTATTTTTGTAGTTTTGGATGTAGATATTTAAAAATAGCAAGTGTCATTCCTTTATTATCTGCAAATTCCAAATTCCAATATTATCAAAATAGAAAAATATGCCGGAATAGCATGAATTAAGATATATATGTATGTATTTATTTATTCATTAGTGCAGTATGGGAAACAGAGAAGTCTGATTTTTTCATAGATATAAATAAACTTATGAAGTTAAATTACATAATATATTAATATTGAGGCCGCGGTCATAGAGGGGAAGTTTAAGGAAATTTTTCATTGCATTATCATTTATCACTAACAAAACCGCCAAAATAATTACTGATTAAACATTTCAACGTATTAGGATTTAGGAATTAGGATTAACACAGATTAAAGATTACCTAAATAAAAATTATAAAACCTAACTGAACTTACATAATTTGTGTATTAGACATTAGTACAGAATGATTCTGTGGTATTTGTATGAATAATAATGATACAATGATACGGAAATAATTATTTGAATTCATTTAAAATGATATTATTATACATATTTTAATATTTCATATTATAATTACGCTTTATTAACTAAATATTAGTATTTATTACTGTATAATATATTTCTTATTTTATCAATAACAAAATATTAAAAAATTTAAATTTTGAATGTTACTTACGTGTTGTGTTTTCCATAGAAATACTAAAAGTGATCCGGATTTATCATTCCATAATTTCCATGAGTAAGTAATATAAAAACTAAACAATTTATATGTTACATACTGTCAGGGGCGTAATTAAGGGGGGATGAGGGTGATATATCCTCCCCAGAGCCTATATAATGTGTATATTTATAATATATTAATTTGAAGCTTGTGGAATTATAATATGTTTTATCATGCTGACATCACGACGAAATATATTAAATATAATTAATATCAAGAAATCTATAAATTATTATTTAATTTAAAAGTAAATTTTAATTCTAATATATTCAAAATTTACATTTTGGAGAAATTATTATAATATTGTATAGGTACTAAATTGTGTAGAATTTTAAAGCACATTTATTAATACATTTTGTGTACATATATATTAGTTTAAGAATTTTTGATGAAATATTGTACTTGAAAATCTAAGTATTTTGTGTGGAAAAAAATGTTTATCCCCCCCCTAAGACAAATTCCTAATTACGCCACTGCATACTGTATGTATTAGTTCATATTTAAACATAACATATTAACTGGATATGTATATTTAAATATTTAGCAATGTATAATTTTTGTTTAAAAATTTCCTAAAAACAAAAATAAAAGGCTAAATGGATAAAAAATATTATTTCTTAATGAAGTAAAGACATGGCATAGGGTGTGTTCATTACATTTTGACAAAAATAACTACAAGGTTCTTGATGAAAAATCAATTTACAATTGTTTTTTATTCAAAGCGATACCACAAAACTATAATATTGAATCAGTTGAATTTTCAGAGCCATAGTATGACTATAATCGTTAAAAAATATAAAATATTTTATAATTTTACTTCTTAAGTTAAATTATATAATGCTTTATATTTCAGATATTCAAATGTTGAAACTCCTATATCTGATTCTAAATCTTATACTGAATGTACTGTGTCCTCTGAGACATCAATGTGTAAAAGGTAAGTATAATAATTAAACAATAACTTAATATTATTAGTAAATATGAATTTATTTTCTAGATTATCTACAGTATAACCTTCAACCTTAAAAAATTTAAATATTTTATGATTGTACTTTTTAGTAAAATTATATAATGCTTTATATTTCAGATATTCAAATGTTGAAACTCCTATATCAGATTCTAAATCTTATACTGAAACTGAATGTATTGTATCCTCTAAGTCACCAGAGTGTAAAAGGTAAACATAATCATAAACAAATAACTTTATAATAATACAACTTAAAATAATATTTTTTCCCAAAGTCCTTATTCCTTATTGATGATTTACAACTGACTAGTCCTAAGAAAAAATTAAGATAATAAATACAACACAGTCCAGTGATTAAAAAAAAAAATGGTGATTTTTAACACCTAAAAGGACCAAAGGAAATCTAAATTTTATCAAACTCACTGTTGTTAGTTTAGGGAGAAAAGATAAATTATTAAGTAAAAAAAAATTGCAATTGCAAAAATTTGTGTCACTTTAAGACATAATTTATCTGCATTATTTGCTAAGAATTTAATTTCAACAACATGCAATTTACAGGTATTATATAGGATGTATTATACATTTTATTTATACACATTTTATAAAACTGGACAAGTTAAAATTATATGTATTTTATCGACTATGAATCAATTTTTTTTTTTTTACAATCATTTATAAATAATTTTTATATAGTGCATTAAAATTAGCTTATAGTGATGTAGTTGAAAATAAATCAAAAAGTTTATTAGAAAAAAAAATACGTAGTAATTAGAAAATAAAATAAATGAATTAAATTCTAATCTTTAGGAACTTTAGGAATTGTTCATCAATTGGACAAATAATAAAATTATAAAAATAGCTATAGATATCAAAAATTAATTAATTAATAATTATTATGATTAGAATTCCTAAGAATTTGGGAAAGAAAGGAAAATGGGCATCAGTTTTAGGATTGCAACAGCAATAAATTGGTTATAGGAATAACTTTACGTTTTCAAGAATAAGTTCCGACAACTTTGTAGGTATTGTTGGTAATTTCATCCGCTTTCTATATGCTAAGGATTTCAAACACTAGTATAGAGAGGAACAGCATCTTCTACTTCCGATTTTGGTGCAACCCTTTATTTCTGAAGACACAAGAGATCGCCTCACTTTGTGGAAACTCTGAGGTACAGATATTGTTGGATTGAAACAACTTTTTCCTAAATAATATTTTATAATTATATAGTTAAATTATATTATGAATTATAATTAGGGATGAGAGATGATTTCTAAGTTATAGAAATTGAAATTTTTTTTATATTTAACGGTATAATAATAAAAAATATATATTTTTTGACATATTTTCGTTTTTTTCTTTTTAACAAATATGATTTAAATTAAATTAAAATAAATTCCATTTATAATTTCACCTTTAGAATCTCTCAAAATCCACGTTGCACCAATTCAACTCCATACGTCGGATGATTGTGATTTTTTGAAATTATTGCAGTTGTTTCTGACTTTAGTATTACTGGTCCTCCACAGTTGTTAATACGTTTATAATATTCATTATTTCCGCTACATTTTTTAACCTATGTGGCTATATGTCCACTACTAATTGTTTTTTTTTACCTCGGTTTGAATTAATTTTATACCAAGACATATTCGGTTTTAAAATTGTGTATGATATAAATTTGTAAAATATACTGCAAAGGTGACTGCAGAGTGCAGACTAAATTCAGTGACAGTGCGTAACCCATTGTATGTGAAAATTTTTAGATTGAAGATTTTATTATTATCGTCACTTCATCAGCGATAAGATAACGGAAACGTTTTCCAACAAGTCACTTGCGATGGAAATATCTTACCTATATAGGTACATAATATTTAATATGCTACATAATAATATGTAACATTATATAATATATAATATCGTAATATAAAATGTAATAATTAATAATAATATAATATATATATATACATTTATTTTTTATTTTTTTCGGCGAAATGGGTTTTGCCAAATTGAGTCTCGACTAAATGGGCCTAAATCGTTGCAACTATTGTAGCTAACAGTAAACTGTGCCCAAATACTAGGGGGAACATGAGAGTCTGGTGAATTATTATTTAGGTCGCCACTCACCTTCAGCTGAAAAGAAGGTTATCGCGGGCCGGAATTCACTGGTCTCCAGCGCAAAACGCGTCGGATCGTAACTCAACCATAGCCGAAAGGCTCGAAAAACACATGTTAAGCAGCACTGCAGTCCCGACGAAAATCGATTCTTATACGCATCCCTACGCGACGCCCTGCCATAGTGCAGGAACCGGTCTTGATGGCTTTGTTCCATGGGGAAGAGCAGATGTAGAATCGACGTGTGAGCGAACACGTGTAAACAGAGTTTAGATTATGGGTTCATTATTATAAAACGAAAGGGATATATTGTAAAAAAAAAATAGGTAGGTATTCCAAAGAAAATCGGTAGGGAATCCCACGATTTCTACAAGTTTCCCATCAAGGGTCCGCGTTTATCAAAAATTTAAGATCCACAAGTCTAAACTTATTTAATCATCATTTTTATTTATAAATGCATGTTTTTGTATTTCAGATTTCAAAATACATTCTAATTAAAATATTAACTATTATATATAAGCCATAATAATAGGCTTATTAAACAATAAACATAGTAAATATTATATTATAATATTAAGTGTCTATAGTATCGTTTATACGAATTACCCCGAAAAATGTTGGTCTACTTTTCTGCTCTTTTAAATTATCAATATTCATAGTAATTAATAAACTACTTGATCGAAATTTGATTTTTATACATCGAAATACTCCGAATAATATTCTGCTTCAGATTATTTTGTAAAAAATTTAAAAAATTTTTTCCCGAAATTCTGCATTTTACAGACTAAAAATTGAGTAAAAGAAATATTTTCAAAAACCAAGTGTTTTCTGAAATAATGAGTGTCTAATATTAAATAGATCACTCCGTATATTATATAACTTAATAATTATTAGATAGAGATAGTTATACTAAATTATTTAATTAATTAATTAAAATTAATAATTGAAATTATAAATAAACAATTTGTGGACTGTGTATGATAATAATTTAATAATATAATTTTAATTAATACATCTACATTGATTTTAATTAAGTGTATATGTATATTAGTCAAATATTTATATATATTTTAGTACTATAATTATATATTATATACGTATACGTGCGTTTGATTGAATAATTAATTAATATATTTATGTATTATATACAGTGTTCCACGGAGATCTGAAAAATGAAATAACTTTTGTTATAATCAATATTTTTTAATACTGAAAATAAAAACTTAAAAATTGATGAAATAATTTTTCGAAATATTTAATATAGCCAATTTGTAAATTTGATTTTCAGAAAAATGTATATGGTAAAAACACTTATTTAAGTAAAATGGCTGATTTCTTACAATTTTTTTAAATATCAATATTTTCGTTAAGTAAATTAGGATCTAGTTAGAAACATTTTAATTTCAAATAATATAAAGTTTTTTAAAAATATTTTATAAAAACATTTTTAATTTTAATTAATTAGATTTTAACATGAACCTATAAAATGTGCATATAAAATATTTTTTAAATTAAAATGTTTCTAACAAACTAGATCATAATTTACTTAACGAAAATATTGATATTTAAAAAAAATCGGCCATTTGATTTAAATAAGTGCCTTTACCATATCATAAATTTTTCTGAAAATCATATTTACAAATTGGCTATATTGAATATTTCGAAAAAAAATTTTTTCAATTTTTAAGTTTTTTATTTTCAATATTAAAAAATAAAAAAAAATGTAGCAAAAGTGTCTTATATTGTGAATTATATTTAAAGAAAAATTTAAAAAATATTGATTAGAACATAAGTTATTTAATTTGTCAGAAATCAGATCTCCGTGGGACACCCTGTATATATAGTAGGTAGTTATTATTTTACCAGTTGATAATATTCCAAAGCAGATATCTACCAGTATTTCTAAATATTATCTCATTTAGGAACCTTTGTTAATTATTATTACTTGTTACATAATTGTATTTCTCAACTGATCAATAAGCTATAAGGTATATCAACTACTGTCTACTTACTACCGCCTTCCATACATATACCTTGTTGTGACCCACTTACTTTTTATTCACAAGATATGTGTATACTTATAAATTTAAGTTATCTATAGTCAGAAATAACAGTAAGAATTTTGGAAGAAGGAAGAGACGATAACTTAAATTGTAACACTCATCTTAAGTACCCACCTACTGGTAGGTAATAGTATAACAATAATAGTTATTTATTTTATACGCAATAATACTATACAGAATACACTCCAAATTCCAAATATTATTCGATAATTATAAGTCTGCACTCTGCAGGTACCAATACAAATTATTAAAATTTAAGGTAACTAAATTACTACGGCTTAAAAAAAAGACAGATGGGTTGGTATAATTTTTTTTTATTACAGTAAGAGCGTTTTAACAATAATTCTGATTTATACTAGCGTATAACTAATATCATTTTTATGTGTTTAAAAATTATACAAACGAAAAATATTAAAATAAAAACATGAATTTATTGTTAATTTTAACCGTAAGTAGATAAAAAAAATTGTATTAAACATGTTTCTTTCTATTCTGCTGGCCACACTGACTCGTGATCTTGTCATAATTTTACATGCCATTTCATTTATTGTTTTATACTGTACGTCTGCATACCATACAACTTTTTTGTTGCCACTGGCCTTGTTAAATACATTTTTTAATTGTGTTCATGTTAAATATATTTTGTTTTTAATTATATCTTAAATTATCCTACCGAGTTGAAGAGTTTTGAGGTAATTTATTATTTTCACATATTATGTATAATTTATTTTAATCAAACAAAATTAAAAAAATATTAAAAGTACAAAATTAATTTCATCGAAATGTAGTACAGTGGCTAAGACACTGATTCATATCAATAAATCATGACAACCCATATTATGACTATGAAAATAAATTGAAAAAATAACAGTTTGAAAAAAATAAAATAAATCGAATAATATATCACGAGGAAGATAACGATGTATTCCTCCATGGCCTTTAGTAATATTTTTACAATACTACACAAATAAATATGATTTTGTTTTAAGTATCTTTATTAAAAAATAATGTATTCTTTAGATAATATTACATTCTATAGCCAGAGATTCAAAAATACGTGACGTCACTATTCGTGGTATTTTAACCATCATGACAACCAATAGTCAATGACTTAATGATTGATATTTGTGAAGGTACTGTTGAAAAAATTACTAAACATGCAAAAAAGATACTATGTATCTATTTTTATTAATATTACATCTCGAAATATTATAAAATTTTAATAGTTATATAAGATATTCAGTAACAAATAATATCACTATATTAGAGTATGGTTTTGTTTTTTGACAATATGGAAATGTACCTATTAATAATCATAATATACGCTCGTATATAAATTATTGTAATAAGTCTCTTAAAATAAACAAAAACTGCTTTGTGTACTCACAAATTCACTGCACAATATGTAAATATATAATAGTTTGTGTATAAATACCTACACAATAGTTACGAGTTTATAATATTTAAGTTCGAGTAAAAATTGTAAAGCTTATGATAATATATTATAATGACATTTTATAGAGGTTTAAATTTGTAATAATATACTAAAAAGTACATAGGTACTTGAATAAAATTCCTATATAATTACTATATTAAGAATAATATTGGTGTTATTAACTATTAATCAGTCATCATTTATGAAGATTTGCGACCTACCTACATTTCACAATTTTTATACCTAGTACTTATAGTAGTCCATTTAAATAAAAAGTTAATAAATAAACAACCAATTTAGGTATACCTAATTTCTACACCTATCTACATTTCTATACGTAAAATTGTATTATTCAACTATATTTAAAGATACCTAATAACTATATAAATATAATTATAATCCCTTTATTTTTCACCTATGCCTATAATATGTTTGTTTTTAGGTCATGAAAATTTATAATATCTCCATTTAATTTATATCATATGTATCATATTGTTATCTATATAAATATTGAAGAACTCATTTCAAGTAAAACTTTTATTTTGTTTAAGACAACGACTTGAATCCAAAATCACTCAAATTTGGTGTAGGTAATGAATATTGATAATTACTCGAGTACCTAACTGTACTAACTAATGCCTATAAGGCTAATTCTAAAATTATTTGAAATTAATAATTACATGGGTAAACAACAATATATAAATAATAATATGTTATGATAAAGTCTTATAATCGAAATTATTGAAATAAAGGCCAAGTACGTATTATAATGATTTGTTAATGTATTAAAAGGGCCTAATTATTTTCAATGTAATTAAATAATAATAACAACATAAATATATGAAGAAAAAAAATTATCATAACATACGAATTCAATTTTCTCATATTATTTCGATAATAAGATGGTACCTATACGCTTTTAGTAGCCATTTATTGATAAAAATAAGTACATAATAGATCGCATTTTTGGGGCCAACCATGAACAAACGAACAAAGAGCAACAACGCCAACAACTATTTTGTTCTGATAATATTTTATATACCTACGTATATTATTTTTTATGTAAGGAAATTATACCACAGAAATGGATAACTTCAAGTCATCTCTAAGAAATTTATTGAATCTTCCAACGGTAACACTGCTTAATACTGTGAACGAACTAAACTATATAGGGTTGTATATTCTTTTAATCGATGTTGTTACATTTTATAAAATAAATCGATTGTTATGTGAATAATATTTTTATTTTTTATAGTTTCTGTAGTACAAATTTAACTAATTTACTAATTAATATTAATATTTAATCGTGATATTTATGTTATTCAATTTCATTTTTCGTATGCACATTTATAAACTTAACTGAAGTCTGATGTAGTGATGTAGACCAAACTTAACATATTTATCTAATTCAATGAACAATTTATTACAGTAATATTATGTTGGATACAATATAATGATAATACATCATCGATATTTTACGTAATTCGATTGTTTACTGTTTATTGCCAGTTGTATACCTGTATTAGTTGTAAGCTCCAAGTGACTCTTTACGCTTTACAGTATTGCAACTGTTTCGCTCTATCCTTTTCCTACTTTCATTTTTATTTAGTGTTTTAAATGTGTTTGCCAATTTTAATACATAATAACTTATTAAAAAAAAAAAATGTCATTTTAATCATCAAAACTAGTTCCCGAATACAGTTTTAATTTAATATTCAATACACTGTAAGTAACAAACTTATTACTAGTTTCAAAAGCAATAATTATTAGTCTTAGTACTGCATACGAAATTATTAAAAATATTTTTTTAATGTACATTTTATGAGTTAGTAATAATTAATAACTAATGATATTGCCTATTAATTTTTTTTTTATGCTCTACTAAATTGTGTTTAATATTTTTTTTTTTCTTTTAGAACCTTCAGCGATAGCTATTAGTGTTTAATATTACTTTAGTCATTTAAGTTTTAAATGCAACCAATACAATAATAACCATTACCTGAATATACCTAAGTACCTATTATAAATAATATTAATTAAAGTTTTATTATAATTTAATTACACACCAACTTAATTAATTCATTTAAATATTGATTTGTTCTCAAAACTATAGAGTATAATTCTTTTAAATATTCTGGTATTATTATGATTAAATGAGTATTTAAATTATATACTTAAGCTTATTTAATTGATTTCTAAAATAAAAATGTATAATTTTGATCAACTTATTAGCAGTTTATTAATTTACCTATAAAACTATTAATTTTAAGTATCATTCTTTACCCTATGAGCTATTGCGATTAATTTAGTACTATTTTTTTTTTTTAGTGTTAAAATGACTGAAACAGATTTGAAAAAAATTCCATTTTTCAAATTATTAAATCTTGAGGCTATTACTCCAGAGAATGATTCATCCACGGTATTTATAATTTATTTATTATATTTTTTTATGAAGTAGATAATCCATAGCCTTTTAAGTTAGTTTACTAAAGATTAATGAATTATATTAAGTAAACTCATTTGTGGATCCACTTACGTTTATTATTACATGTATTATTCATTAATATCTTATTTTAATTAATGAAATTCACATAAATTGTACTTATTTAGCTCATAAACAATTTATTTGCAGTCTAAATACACTAGTACTTATTAAATTATTTAATGAAATTAAAAATACTGAAATATATTATTTGATCTATCATCCAATATTTTTATAAAATAAAATTGTTTATTTAACCTATTATGATGAAAATGTACATTTTATTATATTATATCAAATTATAATCTGCTATTATTTTATGAAGGCAACTTTTCCGGGGTATATTCATTTTCATTAATAGTTAGTAATAATTCATTATTGTCGGCTAGAATTTAGATTTTTATGTAATTTATTTATTATTACATTCATAACTACTTAATGTTCCCCACACATTACAGTGGTAGTGATAAAGTAATTCCAGACACAATTAACCACCAAGACAAAAGAATTTTGATACCACCGTTGCAGTGTGTGATGACCTTTAATTAAATACAATTTTTTTTTGTATATATTTAACAAAAATCACACATTTCTTACTTTTATATCAACTTATTTACAATAATTATATTATTTTATAAGAAATATTTTCAATATTTCATAAATTGTAATAGAGAGTATCATAATAAATAAGATGAAATACGGAAGTTGTTTTTGAAATTGCCTAATCTAAAAATTGTATAATCTATTACTCTACTACTCTAGTGACTATTTGTTTTTCGTACATTTTTTTATTCAGTACTTTTCATTTTGATAAGTATAAAATTTTTAAAATTTATGTTGATTAAATGCTTTTTGTAATATATATCATGTTTTTAACGCATATTTTGGCAAAAACTACATATTTATTTACATTTTTACTATTAAAAACAATGTCCTTGTAATAACCAACATTAATTAGTTTGATTAATAGAAATATAATGATTTCTTAGCATTTATTTGTTATCAATGCTTCTCATCTATTCATTCTTTGTCAATATTTTTTAAACTTATAAAATTTATAATTTATTCTGTAAAATAATATTAATTAATATTAATACAAAATACAAATAATAATACATTTCTTTTTATTAGCAATAATATGATATTTAATATTAGGTATACAAATAATATTTTTAAATCATTTTTTTTCTTGCTTAGGTATATATTTATTATTTATTGTATTTTATTATGAATTTTCGTATCCTTTTAAATAGAAATCATTTTTTTATTTAATTTTGAAGCTAAAATTCTTATAATATTATGCACATTGAATTTTTGGTAAAAATTAGTGAAATGGAGAACCCATTTATCGAGGTTTATCTTAAACATTTTTGCTGCACTCTTCTTCTTAGGATCTGTCATTAAAATCATCCATCTTGACATACAATTGTTCATAGTTTTGAACTACACCTTCCCAATCGCAAACAGAGTCTCAAAATTAGCCTTTTCCTTCTAAATTTTCTTCCATGATCATGTGTCAAGGTTGGTTCTGGCTTTGCCACCTGTGTCCAGACCACTGTTATCTGTATATATTAGCATAATTTATTATTATTTCCTTATTTTTCTAGACACGTACTATGACTAGTTTTAGAATTTTCAAAATATAAAATTTATTAGTTATTAAAAAAATTGGCTGATGTTAAAGTCTAATGTCTATTATACATTTTTTAATCCTCATTTACAACTATAATTAATTGTTTTATCTGATAAAAGATAAAATTTATCAGTCATACAACTCTTTAAGCTTACACGTTTAATATACATAGGCATTAAGTATTCTATTTATTTTATTAATGTGTTTATATACCTATATAATATATATTTTTTTTTTCAGATTTTCAGAAATAATTTATTAGTTTTACCACGCCATAATGCAGATCTCGTATGCAAAAATAATAGTATAAAAACTGGATATGAAAATTTTTGTATTAAAAAAGGCCCTTTAAAGCTGCTTCCATTTAAAGACTTTGATTTTATTGGCAAACATGTTGTTTGTCAAAAATGCTGTCAGAAGTTTGCTTCAAAATTTTCTTATAAAGCACATGTTGGTACAGGTATTTGTGTTAGAACTTATAATGGGCCAAATCTTATATATCTTAAGTACAAGAACAGAAATTATAGACAAGTTCGGAAAAAAAATAAAAAAAAGTCTGAAGAAGACTTTCACGGTCATGATATAAAAAAGAATTTATTAAATCCTGAAATGTTGAACACCTTACAGACTCGTAATAAAGTCTATTCTGACATTATACACCAGCGAAATAAAGTTAAAGAAAAACCATTGAATAATTCCGATAAAAATAATGATGAGCCCTCTGTGAAAAAACCTAGAGGAAGACCTAAAAAGAACATTATTGTTAATGATGTTAAGACTAACTTAAAAAAACGAGGCAGACCAAAGAAGTTAAATTCTGTGACAGTTGATACCTTAAGTCAAAATGACAACAGCTCAAGTAGTAACTTGGAAATTGATGAGTCTGAAAAACCAAAAAAGCTTAATAATTGTAGTCTTGATGATGCATTCAATAACAATGTTAATGAAGGTGGCAAATTACAATCGTTGTCTTCCAAAATGAAATATTTATCAACAAAGTTCTGGAAACTTTTTAACACAGAGTATAAGCCAAAAGATATAGATATTAATAATTATCAATATCCCTCCAAACACCAAATCCAGTATAACGAAGAAAAAAAAGGTGAATTATCAGCTGAAGAAAAAGAAATTTTTCTTAAAATTGAAGAACTAGAATATGATATTAAGTTTCTCTGTAAACAGTTTCAGGGAAAGAAAGAATATCCGTATAATGATGAATTAAAATTAATGCTGACAAAAATTAGTGAAAAGCGTGATGAAATTAAACAAAGTAAACTGAAGAAGACTGATATGAAGGGATCAATACCAGATGAAGGCAAAGAAAATATTCAACGTACACTCAAAATGAATGAAAATGAAACTGAGATTGAAATGAATAATATAGATTTTGATAAAAATGATAAATGTATAGGAATATGGATAAATAATAGTAATACTGTTTCCCCTGCTCTAACCATAAAAATGAACGGTGGATGTAAATCCATTAATCGTACTAATGTAGATAATTTTAAAAAAGAATCTACAAGTCAGGATAGTTTTGAAGACAATTTAAAAACATTAACAGTGGAAAAAACTTCAAATATAAATGATTCAGTTAAAAATCATTTAAATGATCTTGGTTTAAATTATATCTATAACCCTGTATTGAACTGTAAAAAATGCAGAAAAAAATTTACTTCTATTGCCGAATGGAAATTACATCGTTCTGAGCATTTGGTTAAGTTAAATACAATTTTTTTATGTAAGGTTTGTGGGCTTAAATTCAAAATGTATAAAAATTTTATAAAACATGTCAATATTCATAAAAAAGCAGAACAAAAGAAATCATATGATAAAAAAAATTTAAAAAACTTAGTTTGTAAAATATGTAATAGGCAGTATGATTACCTTAGATCGTATTATGCTCACATTAAAACCCATGTTGATGAATAACCTTATTTTTAATTTCCCAATACATGTATTTTTTAATGTATAGTACTTTTTCTAAAACCATCATAGATTGTTGACCATGTTTAAACTTTAAATTGATTTATTTTTGTATTTTATGGTTTAATTAAAACATTCTTATATTAAAATTGCTGATTTATGAATTTTGGTATCTTTTTAAAATAAAATATTTTTTTATAATATTGAATTATATTATATATATTTTAATTGTAATCATTTTAGTTTTAAAAACAAATAAAAGTCAAATTAATTATAAAATGTATTAATTGTTAGTGATATTTAACTTTTATAGTATGAGATGTCAAAAATATTAAATTTATTTTGTATAATATTATTTAGGTATAATTTAGGTAAATGTATAATTTACTAATCACAAAATATCTTAAGGAACCGTTTTCCTATAACTGGCGTCCGTGTAATGGACGAGTAACTGCAGCCAGTGTGTCTTATTATCCACTGCATCTAGATGTTGCTGGGAAACTGTACCTTTAGATTCTAGATACTGAGTGTACCTTATAATACCTTGGTTTCACTGTGACTGTACTGTATGTATATTTATTATTTTTGTTTTCTAAGCTAAGTGATAATTTTTTTAGTTAGAGAGAATGCTTTAAAAGTTTCATTGATCAAGTATCCACATCGAAGATAGGAAATTTCATTATTTTTAAATTGTTGTTATCTTATTTTAGTTAAGTAACTTTTTTTGTTTTTATTCAATAGTTAGAATTGTTAAGAAAAATCAATTAACTACAGAACATTTTCTAAACATTACATTTATTTTAAAGATCACTTAAATAAATCAAGCTCTTTATCTAGTTTGATGTTTTATAATTTTTTTCAAATGTAAAGATTTATGAGAATATCAAGTACCTATCCTTAGCTATTCCCGGAGTACCAGAATACATTATATTGTGTTTAAATACCTATTCTATATGGAATTATCTACCTACTTTTATAATTTGTGAGATAGCAATAAACACTTGAATAGTCAAATATGTTATATTATTCAAGATTATATAATGAGTGTGAATGATGCAAAATTTATTTAATATGATATGAAGATGGATTGATTTAACAATGCAGTTGAAAATTGGTTTTAATGGATCATAGGAGGTCCTAAAAAACATATTTCATGTCATGATAAATTTTAAAAGTAGGTACCTAATAATTACTTATGAAATGTTAAAATATATTTATTTTCACAATTCTGCAGAAAAAAAGAAGCATCATTAGTGTTGATAACATTATAATTAAATTGAATTTATAATTTATAACTGTATTACAACATGTTGACATGTATATCATTCATTTAAATTAACTATGTAATACATGATGATAATATATGATATATCGATTAATACAACTTTATGGCTATGACATAATGACTTACGAGTGCACTATTGTCTACAGCGAAAGAAAATTGTCTGATACAAAGAACAAGTTAATGTTACTATTATAATGCTTATATACCTAGTTGTATAAGTTAATGAATAAACTTCATAGTTCATAATAGTGACGTCCTAAACTCCTAAGTATCGTCAGAAGGAGGCAATTGAACAACACCCTCCTCAAATATAAATTATTATCTAATCACTGTGTGTTGACGGATAAGTCAAAATAAGACGCAAAGCGTACTTATATCGAATGATAATATTTTTAAATAAAATAAAAGTAATAACAAAGAATACAGATAGACAATTCCAAAACAGAGAAAAAATATTTGAAAAATGGGAAAATTCAAAATATGAAATATTTTAATAGTGTGTCACCATATTACAAAGGTAGAGAAATTGGTCTAGTAAATAAATGTTGATAAAATTATTGAAAAGCTCTTCCCAAAAAAATACTTCGAGGCATGCCCTTGAGTATTATACAGTTTCCCTAAATCATTCAACTTGGAATTTGAAAGTGTTTGAAGACCTACAGGTATTCGGGAATTGCCTTAAATTACTTTAAAACTATTGATTGTTATTGACTTATATTGTCTATTGAAGTTAGTAAATAGCTGTGAAATTGTTGTATCACATAAGTACGAAATATTTCTATTTCAATAAGAACAAAAATAGTCTTGACCTAGATCCAATTTGAAATGGTTTGATCTAAATATTTTATAGTAAAAAAAATAATGTTCAAGGACATGAGGAGAAGAAGCAATTAAGTTCGCATTAAAATTTTGTTAGGATGTGGAGGGAGTGGTTATTATTCTGTGTGTGTACTATAAACAATGTGAAAAGTGACTACTGATAACAAATGATTCTATTTGTGATGAAAATAATGAATATCATAAATAATTGCAATGAAATTACTTATTAGACTAAAAACTCAATATTTAACAAAAACAATTAGTTAATAATTAATGATAAATATTTTTGTATTTCTTATTTCACTGTAATACTACTATTGACTGTGGCGCGTTGACTCAGTATTCGGTTGCAGTCAGCATTATGTTTTTTTTTTCCCCATTGATGTCCATTGTCTATTGTGTTTTGTGCGTTGTATAATAATACAATATAATATTCTGTTTTATCATGTCATTGTGCTCTCCCGTTTTAAAATATTATTACAACCAATGCTAGCTAGTAGCTAGCCAAAACTCGGATTGCTATTAATGTATACGTTCATTGATTTTATTGCATTAGGCACCTATTTTTTTTATAGTGGACAGTAGTGGCCATCACTGGCTAGTTTTTTATTGACAATTCAACCACAGAACCATTAGACGTTGTTAGGAAATCACGACTGTGTCGACGATTGTTGATTCCTGTACAACTGCCCGTCTGATTGGTGCCATTACAGTACAATCGTGATTGCTTTTTGGCCAACTCGACGATGAATAAAACTCGAACAATATTCATTTTGGACGCCGGGGCATTGTTTATCCTACAGATATTGCAATTCTTCAGTCTGGACTATTACATCATGATTGTGTTCCAGCACACGTGGTACTCCAGATATCCAAACATACTGTTCCTGGTGCTCAACATAGTGTTGACATTGCTGTTCTACCATACTTTCCTCAACTGTTACAGAGAATACAAATATGAACGCAGTAAGAAGACAGGGGATCTAGTTGAATGCAAAGCCAAGTATCCTGTATACCTAAACTGCATCACCTGGGCAATGTATGTGACCGTGTTGTTCAGCAAGATCATGATGATTTTCTCTAACAACGTCAACTCGTTGGTTTCCAACGATGATTTCATGGGACCGCAAATGCTCAAGGTAAAGTACCCGATTTATGCCATTATAATATATTATACGTGTTGATATGTCTTTATAACATTTTTACATTAATTGTTTTTTGTTTTAGTTGCTCATTGGTGTTTCTGGCATTGTATTTTATTTGCTGATAAGCGCTGAATGTTTTGGACGGCAAGTAGATCGCGATAAATGGCCAACAAATGCATGTATCATTGAGATTTTCGATTCTGTTGAAATATTATCGATAGTCATAGCATCGGACGCTAAAATTGGGTACATAGAGTATTTGATCTACATTACAGCCTTTTTAAATTTTATGTTACCATTGTGGGTACTGTATAATGTATCTCAACCCGACGTTGATTCCAAGCCAATGGGACTTCCTCAACCTGTATGTTATAATGTTATGCATCTAATGTTAGTTCAAATGCCTTTTTTGGGCATACGAATGTATATGTGGATTGTGTTCAATCAAAATGCCTCAGTGTTCATTATGAAAAATGTATTACACTTATTATTCTTTTTGCATTCCCTATACCCATACATTAAAGACATTTCTAAGAAAAACCAATATAGCCCAGAAACTTGCCGTGATGATGGTGTGCCAGAAATTCTTTTAACTAATCGTAAGCATGATGAACCCATTGAGTTACTTTAAATGATTATGCATTCAACATATTAATATAATAATATGACTAACTATGAAACACAAGAGATTTATTTTTAACTTATAGATGATACTAAGTATATTTTAAAATTAATTTTATTTCAAATGAATATAAATAGTCCAAGTATAAGTGTTAAAACCTTTTTAGTAACATGATTACTTTTTATGTAATGTTAATTTAACTTTTGGTCAAAAACAGAAAATGAATCATTCTAGTCTACACTATATCTCATTGGCTTAAGTTTATATTTTATAAATTTGAAGACTAAATTTCTTTAAATTTGAGTTTGGTTTTATAATACTGATTAGTGATTATATTCGACATAATGTACACTAACCACAGAATAATAAACTTATAAAATAATATAATATGATTATACGATTTTATAATATTTAATCTACTCAAAACTAATATCTATTATCATTACAATATGAATTGTATTTTTATATCATTTATTTTTGAAGTATAACTGAGTGTTCAAAAAAAGACTAAATATTTAGTTTAAGGTAATATGTTTAAAACTGATTCTCAAACATTATGATAAATATAATTAAGACTGATATAAAGTTTATAAATTTTTATTTAATACTTTCCAACACATAATTTAATTCTTATTTGGATTATTATAAATAATATTAAATATAGAATATTATAAGTTCAATTTTAAGTTAATAACATATTTCTTAAGTTTTTAATGAAATTGTATGGATACTTTTTTACATAATATATTTTATTAAGATTGTTATTCATTAACTTTAAGAGAATTTTGTACTAATATTATAATATATTTTAATTATATAATAAAATGTAATTTATATAATAATTTATTATGTGTGCAATGTTTATGAGATTAAACTTATACATCATACTTAACTATGTATCATGGATTTTTTTAGAAGATTATTTTCTCAAGATCACATCTTCAATCGCTTAATTATAATCACTGTATATCACTTTCAGTTTAAAGGATTTTCCTAGATTATTATGACATAAATTAAATAATGGTAAATTACTGTCATAATTTACTTATAATGTAATCATTGTATTGAATAACTATTTTTTGATATAAACGAAAGCTAAGGGTCAACATGTCGAATTATTGAGTTAAATAATATATTATTTACGTATGGTATCATCAGTTATGCATAAATCATTTGCATAAATCTTTTAAATTTATTGATGTATCTTAAACTTGAGTTTTATTTTAAGTACAATTATTATGATTTTTTCCAAAGTAGTTGAATACTCAGCAGCTGTGGCCATTATTAAATAGACATGAAGATAGAAAGTTTACATAAATGATATACATTTTCAATATTTTAATTTATTGTTATTAAATAATTATTTTGTCTGGCAGAACAATTGAAAATTGAATACATGGTTCCTCATAAGTTTTTATTAATGTAACTAAAAAAAAATTTTAGTGTAAATAAACCAAAAGTTTTAATGAATTTTGTATTTAGAATTAAGATTACCTAAATTTGTTAATTATTTTATTAGAAATTCATAAAAAAAAATTTCATATCTTCACAAAATTCATCAAAATCTCAAAAATGTACAATTTATTTTATTTACAGCTAAAAATTGACAATATTTTAAATCAAGGCTTATACTATAATCTAAAAATCTAAAATAAACAGCATTTTTTTTATAGATATTTATACTTAACATTTTGACAAAATTAGGTATTTAAAAGAAAAACAATGATTTTAAAAATTTTGTTAATAAAAAAAAATGGTCTGTGAGTATATGAAAATTAAAACTTTTTTAATATGTTAATATAAATTTTTAAATTTTATACACAGACGTTTTCAAATTCAATTTTTTTGGAAAAATTACATTGAACCTACTGTATTACTAACGAATAATAGTAAAATAAATTTCTTTTATACCATTAATATTATAAAACCTACTTTGTAATATAGGCTGTCAATCCATCGATCTTGGCTCAGAATCAGTTTTCATATACAATAATTTTATAGTCTAATACCTAACAATGATTTCAAATTTAACACATTCATTACAGTATGGGCAGTATGGCACCTACTATACTGCAGAACGTTACCCACTTGTCACTTTAGTTTTGTTTTGAAATTTGTTAACATTTATATTTGATCGAAAATTCAATCCCTATAGCTGTCAGATATTCTGATTTTTTGGGAAATATTGCACTAACTTGTTTCTTGTCTCATAAATTGTTGACTGTTGGTATAGTAACCATTATTGGTAAAAAAAATGTATAAACCACATTGTGTGTTCAATAACTCAAACTATACTTGATGAGAGTGTTATTTGATCAATAGTTTTATTAGAAATATAAATAGTTGCTTTTAAATTTGATTTCTTACAAAAATTAACTTAAAATGTCAATACTTATCTATATAGATATAGAAGCTAGATAAATGTATTGAGTGTATAACACAATTAATGATAATTATTTCTACTCATAGATATTTGGTTTTGTTTTATTATACTTTTGGGTACAGTTTTCTATTTAAAAATATTTAGACAAACTACAATGTCTATAGTTACCTTTGACAAGCCTGTGCCCAAAGTAGCAGAGTCTGATTGGTATTACAAAATAACTGAATTAAAAGAATCTTGCGATGAACATAGACGTCATGCATTTGCATTGAGAAATGAATCGCAGAGGTTAAGGAATGATACAGATGTCTCTACTTATTGGGGTACGCATCATACAAATTCTAAGATCTTCGACAGGTAATTGCCTATGGTTTTTACTTTTTGTTTTTAAATAGCAAAATAGAAGAATAAATAATTTTATGATTTAAGACGCATTGAAATAACACGCTGGAAAAATCTAATTGAATTATGGTATAAAAACTTACAAAAAGAAATTAAAGACTTGAAAATTGAAAAGGAAAAAACTGAAAAATGCATAGAATTTCTAAATTTGAACTTTGCTGTTACAAATCATTGCTTAAGTATAAGAGATGAAAGGCGTGGTGCAGATTTGTGCCATGATATTGCATCTATTGAATTAAAAAAAGTATGCATTGTATAGTTATATTGCTCAATTATAAATTATAATAAGTATTAAGCGTTGGGTAATATAATATTATATCAAGGGTTTATTTAGGAGCAACATACTTTGGAAAATCTGAAAAACTTATTGGCCGAAGTGTGCCAAAATGCATGGGAAATGATTAACAAGTTAGAAGAGTTGGAAATTGATGTTGCCGAAGACTTAGAAAAAAAGAATAATACAATAAACATAGATAGTGAGTTGTTGGAAATGACAAAAGATTCTAAGAATATCTCTCTCAAACCAGATCCACTAAGAGTTCCAAAAGAGTAAGTTTTCAAAACTAATAATTTTGTCAAATATGTGAGGATTATATCTACGAATATTTTATCTTGTTGACACTAATTTATTATATTTTTAATTAATATTATTTATCAATGTGATGTTTTAAAAGCAACAAACAGTTAAATTAACTGAGTTAATAATGTTAATAATCAATTAATCTAAAAGATTTTGGGTACCTATCAACAAGTTAAAAATCAATTTTCCTTAAATGTTATCAATATTATATCTTTAATTTTTAGATACACAGATACACTTATTATACATGCAAACTGCTAATGAGACTAATCAGAGTAATATGAATATTGATTAATGTAATAATGTGTAGATCTAGGTACAAATCTTTAATCTAATTTAAATTAAGTTTTTTTTTTTAAATTAAAACTCTTCAAGCTGCCACAAACCACCTCCAAGAACATCTAGTAACTCTACAACACTGGTTCCATAAATGGAGAATAAAAATCAATGAAAACAAATCAACATTCATCATATTTACTCTCGGTCTTAAAAACAGTCAACCCATAATACTAAACAACAAAACAATCCAAACACAAAACTCCGTAAAATACCTTGGACTTATCTTGACAAAAGGCTAACTTGGGCAGCCCACATAAAAAACAAAAGATCTTCCCTCAATCTAAATCTCCATAAATTCAGACAGCTCCTGCGATCTAACCTCTCTCTTAACAATAAACTTCTTATATACAAACAAATCATTCGACCTGCAATGACTTATGGCATACAAATTTGGGGAACCTCTAAAAACTCTAACTTAAATAAATTCTAAGCCCTTCAATCCATCAATCTCCGACTCTTAACCAATTCTCCCTGGTATGTCAGCAATCGCACTCTACATAAGGATCTAAAAATTCCAACTATCTCTGAAATAGCGTCAAATCATTACAAAAATTTCATAAAAATACTATTAATCGTCCTAACCCTCTCATCTCAAACCTCTCTTCTCTCTCACTCCTAGATAACCCTATCCGCCGCCTCAAACGTAAATGACCACGCGACCTACTTAACACTTAAAAACAATTACCATCAGTTAGTAAAAAAAAAAAATCATTTTAACATTTTTAACTAAATGACCACCAATCTAATCAAGCTGAAGTAGTATCAGTGTATCACTGGGCACCGTCTTCACTCACGTCATCAAGCCTTGTAAAAAAAAACCATCAAAATTACTTATTGTACATATATTTACAGATTGTATATTTTCTTTTCTAATAATAAAAAAAAAAAAATGAAAACTAGTTAAAATCAATTTGTGACTTTTACAGTTCCTAATATTCATTACCTGTTGCAGTGTTGCCTGTTACCTCTAATATTTATCCTATACATATATATATTATATATAGGTATTTTACGAAATAATAATTTGATACAATAACAATATACTTATTATTTCAAACTGTTTAATTGTATATAGATTCAATACATATGAAAAATGGCTCCAACAGTGCAATAAATTAAAACAAACAATTGAAAATGAAATAATTAATTCAAAAAAATTACGTGAAACCATGATTGTGCCACAAATTAAAACTAAAAACGATCTGCTAGCTCAAAATGATAAAGTAAATTATGGTCTAAGAAGGCGTATTTATGATACAGAAAGAATTAAAAATGAATTAGAATGGCAAAAATGGAACGTAAGGCTATTAATAAAATATAATTAGATTATTATATAGCTAAAGATTGTTCATAGATGTTAACAGATAAGGATAAACTTTTGAAAGAAATTGAAAAATTAGAAAATGCTTTGTATAGTAAGTTGAATCCTAAAATGTTAGTTGAGACAAGGTGTGAAGAAAGATTGTATAGAGCTGGTGTTGAACTGTGCCTCGATAAAACTACTATTGGATTGCATAAAGAACATCTTGAACTCGATAATATCATCAAAATGTTGAACGATAAGCTAAATCAAACAAAGTATAACACATCTGTTTATTGCTGAATGCTAATACATATGTTACAAATGTTATGTTTTGATTATTTATTTATTTTTACAGGGCTTTGCATAATATTCTTATTGAACAAATAAAAGTACTAGACGAGCAATTAAAAAATAAGACTCATGCGTTAGATGTTGACCAGAAATGTCTACAATATAGAGAACAACTGGACGGCCGTAGTTGTAGCTAGTTTGTTGACAAACAGGATATTTCATTAAAGATATCTTAGACTTAGCAAAAATCATCAAAAATTTAGAAGAAATAATTAAACACACACATATATATAGGTATATACCTGATTAGATTACATACTTTTAGTCAAATTTTAACATTTTTGAGTAAACAAAACTCGCCACTGTTGTTACCTATTTTTTAATAGCACTTTAGTCTATTATTATTAATCATCAAGTTTAAAATCAGCTTATTCTAAGAGAACTTTATAGTTTATACCTAGTTGATGATTTAGCATTATATTGATTTTTGAAAATGTAAATTAATTTGTAACTTGATTTTATTTACTTTGAATTGAATTATTTTTATGTTTAAATTAAATTTTCCATCTTAAAAATTTAAAAAATATATATATTTTTTAAGTAATAGATAGGTATCATTATTATAGCAGCCTATTTTCAAACTAAAAATTTTTCAATACAATCAGAAAATTACAACAATATTCCTATAAATTATTATTCTCGTCTCTGATTAACATTCTTAAACAATTAACAATTAATAGTCTTATCATCATTAAGTATTATAGTATAACATACCTACTATCTACAAAATCATCAACTACTATCTTATACATTTATGTGTTTATTAAAGCTAAAAGCACAAACATTTTTCAAGAAAACTCAAATTTGCTATGTTATAGACTGTAGTCGTTGTGGTTTTGTGAGTACCCATTTTACAACACAAAGGGTGTGGTCTAAACTTGGCATTAATATCTATCTTAAAAATGGTGTGCTCTATGTTATAAGTAATAAGTTTTAAGTGTATTTCATATTTACATGTAAAATGTGCATTTACTAATTTACATAATACAAATAATTGATTCAGAATTTATGTACAGCTATAATTTTTAATTTACTTATAATATTATGTAGATAAGACATAGTATGGCTATATATTTAATAAATGGTATTTTATAATTGTTTTTGGGTAAACTCAAAAATTTATTTTCAAACTAATATTTTCTAAAAATGTGAATTAGAATATTGAAATTTAGATTGTTACGATCACGAGACTCCGGAGACTCTGTTTCAGACAATGTAGCTTTAATCACATAAACCACAATAATACTAAGAGATACCTACTGCAAGTAGCATCATTACTCATTAGTCAGTTCATAAAAGACCATGTTGTATTGAGTTCAATATATTGAACTTTTTATTTTTTTAAATAGCAAACTCAGAAATAAAGTTAGGCAATCTCTAACATTTGCGTTTTCGTTAAACACTAAAAATGTCTGGTGCTTTTATTTTTTCTGTGTGCTACAGAACATAATGAGTAGGTACTTAAAATAAACGATTGGTTAAGTGTCATATTATGGTAATTTGTTGCATTGAACGAACAACAGTCACTTATAGATTTTCCGCCTAGACCGCCTATGACAAATATAATTTTAGAATTAATATGATATTATATTATTATGTTATTACATAACATAAATTATATACATTTTATATATTTTTATACGTTTACTAATGTATTAATTCAATCTATCTATTCCATATGAATATCTACTAACTAGTAACTACTCATTAAATCGAAAAATGTGACATTCTCAACTCTTATATTAAGTTTCAACTGCAGCCTACAGACGATTTACAATGCAGACAGATTAAATGATAATAATAATAATATAATATGCGTAAAAAACGTTTCCACAGTCTAAGTTTGGGCGGATTTTTCTGTTGGATACACTTCCCATAAATCGCTACGGAAATAAATAATGAATTGAATTTATTCGTCTGTGAAAAATAATCTAAATTTTGTACAAACTCGAAAAATTGTTTAGTCTATACAAACACCGGTGTTTACGTAATTGTGGAGTAATTATTTAATGCCGTCAATTTAGTTATCATACAGATTACCTAACAATAGAATTTGTAGGTCTTAAACTTCAAACCGAGCATTAGCGAAAAACGCTTTCTGATAAGAACAGTCTTTAGGCATTTTTAAAGGTGATAGAGGTTAACTTATTTTTATTCATTATGCATACTAAATGAGGTATTTATTTCATTTTTTAAATACTATGGTTTTGGACATTAATGGAGTTTATCTAATTAAAAGTTTTTAGACTATTATTCATATGAATGATCTAATAGAAAACAAATGAAATTATTTGAAATTCACTTCGTAAACACACTTTCCCGAAAAGGAAGAACACTCGAGGCTATCAATTGTCACCGTTTGTAGGTATTCTCGTCAAACATTATTTCATGAATTCTCTATCTCTATCGATTTGGATAGGTACTATATGTTATGAGGAAAAATATAAAATGCGAATCGTAATATCGTACTATTATACAGACATTATGATTTATTACATGAAGCCATCTAGGACATTAAAGGTATGAATATAAATCCATTGACAAAAAACAAAGACTAAATAAGTCTCAGGTGTACAAAATGTCTCGTCGTATTAGTTTCACTTTAAACTTTTTATTGTACCTACTATCATTTTTCAAAATTATTTTGCCACGATCACCTTTCTGTGGTTTTGTTTTTCAAGTAGGTATTGATTAAAAATGTGTGATAAGACCAGAAGAGTGGTTTTCGCGTGAAACAAAACTAAGTTCAATTTAAAGTTATCAATTTAATGTCCAAAAAGTATGATAACATACAGGAAAAATTGAGAAAAATATCTTTTAGAAGATGACTGCGAATATTTGTTTCATATTTATTTTGTCTTTCAGACACGCGTGAAACGTGAAACCACATTCGGAAAACAAATAAAAAATGGTTTCTTACGATCGTTGAGCACTTCACCTTTGAATAAATCACGAATTTTAAAAGTTATAAAGAATAATATTTTCGTTAGTTACATTGGCTTTGTGCTTTATTATTATCTGACTTAAACAATACTAGGTACCTTTATCTATAGTCTTCATTGTCTTGAGTCCTTGAGACAATAATTAAATACTAGAGACTAGACGAACAAATTGCTAAAATACGAAAATCTTGCTTCCATCCGTTTTATCTATGCTATGCGTTTGCCAGAAAGCAAAAACAATTAATGTAATGCACTGTTAAATACGTCTAGCTATTTAAATGTTAAAGATTAATATTTTGTATTTTCGGTTTCAGATATTGATATTTATTTTTTGCCGATTTCAATTTTGATTTTGATTACCGGTATTGGTGGGATACCTTCAATATTTTTGACCATTTTTTTTTTTTTTTAATTTGGACCTTTTTAAACTAGACATGAACATATTAATCATTGGTATATAATAATTGCTAGTACCAAAAGTTATAGGTAACTACTTATATTTCCTAATTGGATCTAATATCTATTTATAATTGATATTTACTGTCTATTTATGATTTGTACTTTTGTATACAATAATATCTATCTAATAAGTAGGTTCCTATTATAATTATAATAAGTTATTCCATCACCCAAATTTTAAATGCTTTGGTAACGTTTTATCATTTTTAATTTTTTTTATCATGAACCATGGTGTATTTTTTAACACATATTTGAAAAAAAATTACATTTTATTCTAATAACATTGATTAAAATATGAGCCCTATATTCTGAGACTGAGACTTAAATTTCAGGGCTCCGATTACAAAATGTCGAGTGTGCTTTGGCACACTCAGTACTCCCGTGCGCACGCCTTTGTTTTCAGGATTAACTTTGATGCCTTTATGAACATTGAACATCCAACATAGTTATTTACGGACGTACTATATTGATAACAACCAGCATGCCTTATTTGAATAGACGTAAAATTGGGAGAGAGGTAGTTCCAAAAACTCCCGAAACTTTTACAAATATTTCCTAATTTCACCAAAGTATAATAAATTAGGATAATACGTATTCATTTATATTTCTAATATCCCCTTTATAGCATGGTTGATCCCATACATTTTTCTAGGGAGATGGCAAAAGCAATTAAAATTAAAAAATAAATGAAGACTTTTTATAAAAAAAAAACTTCTAAGCTTCAATGAATATTATAATATCGTATAATATACGACGTGTATAGTTTTTATACATCTGCGGCTTTGTCAGCAATAACAGAAAATGCAACTGCTGCGTTGGCTAAATTAACTAATTTTTTAATTAATTTTCCGCCTAGAAATATGATTTAATTTTGAATTCTAGGTTATGCGTATTTTAAATTTCTCTCGTGATTTGATTTATGTTTTTATAATATTTAATTTTCTGATTCAGTCCGAAAATTAATTAGATCATAAAAAATACTTGAAGTTGAAATTTTTCCACTTACAGAAAAATCATGAGTTGCATAAATTGAATACTTGAAATTATTGGTTTCACTTGTTCAAGGAAATTTGTCTTGTTACCTTTCATAACATTAAAAAAATCATTTGCTCGTGTAGTTATTGCGGTACCATTGTCTAGATAGATGTATTCGAAAAGTATGTACATTTTTATGTTTTATTAATTGTTTTATTTTAATCCCACGTCTTTTATACCTCAATGAACATTTAATTTGAATAAAGCATACAATCAACAAAAGCCTCCTCTTACACCTCTAAATAGGGGGTAAAGACGTAAGACGCATCATAAGGTCTAAGTTTTTTCCTACCTTGGAGTTCACGCCTTTCAAAATTTTAACTACATTTATGTCTATGCGTATTTGGGATTGGCCAAATGGCCTGCAATGAGAAATGTAACAACTAACAATACGATTAGTTTTTACTAGCCACGTGTCCACGCATCATATATTCATATAATATACAGTTTAATATAATTTGACACATTTCAATCAACTATCAAGTATAAGTAATAGCTATATTAAAACTATGTTTTATTTATTTAGAAATAAAAATGAAAATCATAACTTTTTATTTGATTTTAAGAATAGGTATCTTAAGTATTTTAATTTATTGCCTTTGGCTACATTTACAAAATTCAACAGAATTTTTTTTTTTATGTGTGGAGGGGTATTATTCTCAATATCATCTACCTTTTTTACGTCTTTACCGTTGTGGACGAATTTCAATAATTATATTATTTATAACCTCACAGTGGCATAACTAGTGAGTAGGAGGGGAGGGGTTTAAGCTTCACATAGACATTTTGACATTTTTAGTCCCTCTATACTTGATAGACATACGAGCACAACTTGTTGATTTTACAGGAAGTCCTTGCTGCTGTGACTTTTTTTAATTTAATTTTTATTTTTAAACGGTATATACAATCTGTTCCTTAGGAACAATAAGAATATGAGATAAATGATAAACAATACATGAAAAAACTTGATGGGAGGGGTTACCCAGTGGTAACACTGCCCTTACTTGAAATACTTGGTGATTTTATATTTTATATATTATATATACATATTTTTATTTTTATTTTATTTTTAATATATTGCTATTTTAGATTACTCGTTAATCGTAATTTAGATTACTCGTGCTGCTGTGACTACTAAATTATAATAGCACTGCTGTAGTGAGAGTGTGAGGTACTGTCTATGTTTATTTTGAACTTAGGATTTTTATTTTTTAGTACCTCAGCCCCTGTAGCTATTAAATCCTATACTTCCACCCATATTATAGGCATTTACTCTTCATAGGCATGCGAAAAGTTTAATGACATGATGCGGAGGTGAGGACAAACATTTTGGTCACTCACGCACAGTCTTTGTAAATTATTATTAAAATATTAAAGATAATTTAGAACATCAGTCATGATTCAAGATGTAAGATTTCTTTAAATTCGAAAAGACGAAAATAGTTTAGGAGCTACCTAGTTAGTGCCTACTCTGGTATTCTTGTCACACGCCTGTAGGCTGTGTTTATCATTTGTCTCTACTTTCTTTCAAGTTCAACAATCAATTCGAGATGGAGGTAAATATAATTTGTGACCAAGAATCGCGGTTCATTGACCGCCACTGCCTGGTCAGTAGGTAATAATAACGATAAATAATAATATTATCTCTTAATTAGAAATATATATATATTTATGGCACATCGTCCGAGAAACTACCTCGAACAACAACAACGAAAAAAACTCCAACGATAAACAATAAAATGCCTGTAAACAATAAACACCACAGGTATTTATATACAATATACATGTCATTGTTAAGGATGTATAAACACGAAACACGCACAACCCAATGGTTATCGTCGGACGGGCCCACTCGTCACCCAACCACCCGCCAGGTCGGACCCATCCGCCCCATCCGTCCGCCCGCCGACCGCGCGCCGGCCGACTCGTATCAATATATCCCCGTCGCCGGTAACACTGACGGAGTGACGACCGCCGAGCACGAGCTCGCCAATGCCACTATCTCCTCGACGGCCTGCGAGTGTGCATGGGCACATTCCCATTCGCGACGCTACCATCGTCCACCTGGATTCTTGGACGGAGCGGAAGACGACCACGGTGCACGCCGCCATCGTCGGACGACGCTGCACACGATAGCCGCGGTGTGGCCGTCGCAGAGCCTGCTCTGCACTCGTTCCGGTAACGACAGACGACGCACTGAGCAGGTTCGTAGAAGGGTTTCATATTTGTTTTGTTAATGTTTTCGGGCGACGGAACGCACGTGCCGCGCCTGATCTGCACGGCGTTTAGTGGCCTTGGTAGACGGCCGCGGACGGCCAAGCGGCTCGGCCGCGCAGTTGTACTCGGAGGTTGTCTGGTGCGCGACTGCGCCAGACCACTCATCCGCGGTCTCGCAACAACAAGACGTTTTCCCGAGACGTTTGATCGAAAGATCTTCCACAGATCCGTGCGTACCGCGGTCTTCGGTGCCCGTACTCCTGATGGTTGGTGTCGGTCCACCGTAACCATTACCACTGCAACCTCAGTTCCACGGCTTCTTCCGTGTTGTTTTGGCGCCGTCGCACAAGTTCCTTGTCCTCCTTCTTACGCCATCTGCGTAGGTTCTGACATTTTGTCGTTCGATTTGATTACGATTTTCTCCTTTGCCAGTTCGACAATAATTGCGCTAGTTAACTTTGAAAGTTCGTCTGTTTTCGTTTTAATTGTTATTATTATTTTTTTCTTACGATCAATTTTTGTCAATTTTTTTCAATCTCGTTTTCATCATTTTTCGACTTTTCGCTTTTGATTCCCCTAGAGTGTAATCAAAAATTAATATAAAGAATTATTTAAATCGCATTCCGATTGCTGAATGAATATTTTTCCCATAAGGTAATTGACACTGCGTTATTACACTTCTACCTACAGACTTTCTACATGTGTGAGGTTGATTGATTTCATAAATGCAAAAACATTAGTTTGACATTTGTAATCAATGATATCAATAACTGGAACAAAAAAAAATCGTTCATTTATAATAATTTTATCAACTTTGAAGCAGAGGTAATTTCATTTAAATGTGTACTGGACGACACGTTTGTAGAGTTCTCCGATAGTAATTTCTTATAAACCATATTTCTAGTAGATTAGCATTTTATATTTTACAATCCTTTCAATTACTAGACATGGTTAACACAAATATCTATTGATTTGTGAAAAAAAATATTTTAAACAATGTATAGCGCTTATGTAGATAAGGAAGATGAAGTTTTTTCCAAAAAATATTTATTTATTTTTAATTTTCTGTAATTTAATTGAGATTTTCGTTTTAAACTCAAATGTTAGTTATATAATTTAGATATTAAACTAAAAAAGAAAAAATTTATGCTCTTGACATGATTTACCAAATAAAATTGTATACAAATTCAGTTCATCGAGTACACATACAATCACTAAACTATATTATGATACATTTGTCATAATTCTTATTATATATTTATATAATTTGTATTGTTTACATCTAATTAAACATAAATTTCTTCAAAATTTTATTGAAAAAATGTTTAAACAGTTATGCATTAACTTAGGTTTTTAGAATAAGATAATAAATGTATGAAATACAAAATTGGTTAACTATGAAAAATTAGAGCAGAATAAAATGTATTTTTCAAGAATATAATGGGTCTTAATGGAGATGTATCTGCATGAATACATCTAAAGAATTTTATGACAATAATTAATGTTTTTTTTTTTTTCTTTTTTTTTGGAAATAAAGTAATGAGTGTACCTAAACAATTTTTTTTATGGTTTTGATTTGCAATTTTTATATAAAAATTATATACATATCAAAAATTCATAAACATTTGTATTACAGCATAGCCTTTTTTTTTAGAAAAAAACTAGGACCGGTGTGTACTGTTTATCACAATACTGCCACCCAGGCAAATAGTAGCATAGCCTTACTGGCTTACTTTAATACTATTAAAATTTTTCTTTTCACAATCATGTGGTGTTCATTACTAGATGCATTTATTTACTGATTTATAAAAGAGTACAAGATTACCTTGCAATCCAATTAATTACGATAAAAGTTATTTATGACTTTGTTTAGAGTCACACCTATTTATTTATTTCTAATAATGTTAATGTATCAATGATAATAATTAATAACTATTATTAATAAACTGTATTTAAAATCTTTTTTAACTTGTTTTTAGATGATTAAGCCAAAAATGAAAGAACGCTATCGGAAACAAAAATTTTTGAAAAATTTTGGTCTACAACCAAATAAAACTCAGAGGTATATACCTTTTATTTTATTCAAGCTCGATTTAGAAGTTCAAAGTAATAATAATGATACATTTTTTTTAGGCCTGTGGAAGAAGAAAATGATATCAATGTGAGTATAGAAATTGTTGTTGAATTGTAATGTTAATATTGAGTCTTGAATGTGTCTAAGACCGGTATTTTATTTTAGATATGCGAACGAGTATGTTTTTATTACTTCGATGATGATGCACAAGTGGTATGCCGCGGTTGTTATAAAACCTTTAAAACTTGGTTAAATTTTCGATTGCATTTTAATACATTATCATGTCATACAACTGAAACAAATTACAAACTTAATACTTATAACGATGTCTATAAAAAATACAAGTTAAAGAAAGCCAAGACTAAGAAAAAAATTAATGACCGTTTAAGTGCTGCACAACTTATGGATTTGGAAACTTTGAACACACGCAAAACAAGAAAAAGGTAACATTTTTAATAGTTTTTATTGGTGAAATATAAAATAATTATTTAAATATTATCATTGTTATTTATAGATGTTACCAAAACACAAGAGCGGTTGTGATTGCTTCCAAATCTTCATCAGACTCTGGTTCAATAAATTCAGATAAATCGACGGTAAAGATATTGAAGAAGAAAGAAGTTATTGAGAACTATATAAGTAGCGATGAAAGTGTAGAGGAGTCAAAAACAAAACCAAATGGTTACAATGCTGTTGAAGTTAAAGACATTCCTAGAAGTACAAAATCCACAATTCCAAAATCACCTCATAATAATCAGACAACTCTAACCATTAAAACAGAATGGAATGCCAATGACTTATCACAGGTTTCTTCAGACGACAATTCGTCAAAATCTGCTCATTGTCCACCAAAATATAGTCCCAAAAAAGATCAGGCATTAAAATACCAGTATGTTTGTGTTATTTGTGATGCACAATTTTTGAGTAAATGTTCACTGACTATGCACCAAGTACAGCATATCAAATCAGATCGCAGTAGTTACAGCGTTTTTATGGCTGCATTAACTCAATCTGCTCGAGTGTAACATGTCAATATATATTATTCATGATACAAAAGGTAACTCTCGTCCCTATAATGAAGTATCAAGTCCTATTTATTTATTTATATAAAATTATTTAACTTAAACTGTTTGATTGATATTTATGGCTGTACAATTTTAATTCAATTTTTAGAAAATAACAATTTTATGTTTGCGTCATTTAAATTTTTATCATTTGTGGATTACCATTACATTTCACAACATAATGTTGTGACCATTAACGTCTTTCAAACAAAGTATTATGATATTTAGTTCTATTTGAATCCTATATTGTTTCTTTTTATTTTAGACTAAAATAATTTTTACCTTATTCCCACAATCAAATTGAGTTTTAGGTAACAGAAATATATTGTTTGGTTAAGCTTAAAGAAATAGATAACAACTTGCAACATTAAAAAGAATGTTTATCAACCATATCAAATATTATTAAATGCATGTATATAATATTTTTATTTTTGAAGAATAATTGTCAAACTTAACAATATCTTGAGCGGCTTTTTCTATGAGAGTCAAGTCAGTGATACTTTAATATAGGGCACATTAAACTATACAATTTGCTTTTTTTTGTAAAAAATAAATTATTATTAAATATTTATGTTTAAGACAAATGTTTTTTATTTTAAATGTAACCTCACTTATAAATAAATGAAATTTTTTTTTTTTCATCAATATTTGTTTTTTTGAGGTATAGTGTTATATAAGTATATTAAAAATATTAATTATGATACATTATGGTATTGGACTTAGATTTTAATACTGAACCTATTTCACTCACTCAATGTCAAATCAAACTGATGAACACTAAACTATATTTTTAACCAAACTAATTAAGGGCAAGACTAATGTTATTCATCATCTCTAAATTTGAGTACATAAATATTCATAAAATGCAATATGTATTTTTTAGTGGGTTTGTGAGCAGCAACTTACTATCTGTATCACATTTGCGACAATGATTTAGTAGCATTCATAGCAGAATTAATTTCATGTTGGTTGGTGGCTGTGCCCAAGGCGTAGCGAGCTTGAAATTCTTTAAAGATAATAATCTCTAATATTTTACCATCCTCGCCTAGATAAAGGTATTTACTGTCATATTTTTATCTATCTGCTGTAGTAATTAATAATAGAATAGTTGATGTGTGCTAAATTATTTCTCAGGTGGCAAACCTTTGCAGGGTGTGCTCATAAAATTATAAACACTAATATTATACAAGATATTTTTATTACAAATGTTGACATGATTAATATCTAGGTATGAAAGAAGTCAAATTTAACATTAATTTTTCTTATGCTTATTTAATATATCACAGTTGAGCATTTAGCAATGTACGAGGTTGAACAATTTTACTTGAATCTAAATAATCGTAACAATCGAGATTTAATGTAAATTCACAAATTATTTTTAATGAACAATAAATATTTAAATTTTAAATTTATTTTACCTTAGTTAAAATATTTATAATTATTAATTGTTAAAAATTTGTTATTTCACATTGGGGTATCTCCTCTGTCCACTAACACAGCACATTTATATATAAGTATTTTTTAATTAGGATTCTGAAAATAAATAAGTAGTTTTCTGTGAAGTATTTTGTTTTGAAATTAACATAGTCAAATTTAATATCTGCCAAGAATCCTTCAAAAATGGCGTCTGACAACATTGATAAATTTGGTGGATAAAGTTATGAATTAGGCTTATGATATATTAAAATCTATTTTCAGAATTCCTATCGCATCACTATATAGGATAACACTAATTAAATTATACAGACTCAATTTGTACAGTTTTGTGAAATATAAATTTAGCATATATTAATTAATATACATCATTAAAATTAACATAGTTTGAATTAATCATCTAAAGTCCATAAATCATCCATATGATTAGATAGTGGTAGAGAAAATGAAACCGGTTTTTCATATGTTAAGCTCACTTTTTGGAACTCTGTCTTGTATTCTTCATCAATCATCTATTAAAAAACCATGTAAGTTTATAAGTAATAGTATATGATTTTTAACATTTATCATTCATCAACATAAATACTACTATATTAGACTGAAATGTATAAATTAATTTTAAAAAAAGAAATTATCATGAGTACATAAGTATAGTCGCTAAATTATTATAGACATATTAAAAGTTAGATTATTCTTCTTTATTCAAAAGAATTATATTTTGGAGAGTAAAACATCATTTTTTCTAAATATGGTCTTAAAATAATTTAATATATCAGGTGATCTAATTAAAAATGACTACACTCACTATTTTGGTTTAAATTTTTTTTTTACAATTTTTAATTGTTATCTGTTTTTTATTTTTACTTTTTTAAAAGACAATACATTTTTTATTTATACTTTGAAGCAGAATATTTGGAGTATTCTGACCTTTAAAGACTAAATTAGTAATTAGCAGGGCTAGGATTTATATGCAATAAAAAATTGTAAAATATGCATTTTAATTTCTATCTTAGATTTTATATTGACCAACATACTTTTATTAATTGTTTTTATCTTTCTCTGTTAAACTATTCAATCTTTAATCACATACCTATTGTACCATAGGATTGTATTTATAAAAATAAAATTTGCGTTTGACAAAAAAACCAAGTTTTATACTTTAATCAGCAGAGATAGAGTTAAATACGAAATATTAATATTAAATTATAAATATTAATTACGAAATATACTATAAAACATGCATTTTTCGCATTCTTATAATCGAAATATGCAATAATATTCATTTTATTCAATATAATATGCATTTTATCCAAAATATGCAAAAACATGCAAAATTAAAATTCGTGGACATTACTGACAAAATCAATAATCAGAAGTCGCAAAAAAAAACATGCTGTTGCATATAAATCCTAGTCCTGGTAATTAGTATTTAAAAATTAGATAAGTGGTATAGAAGTGTACAGTGAAAAATGTCCCTACTTAGGAGCGTAGTCAGTAGGTAGGCCCAGGCCTACCCAAATTTTCTCTAGAAAAAAAACCAATAATATTAAAAATAATAAATTTAGACACTTATACACGTTTTTACAACAGTATAATATTATTAAAACACTATAATAATTTGGCTACATCACGACAGCGACATCATTAAAATATCATTAAAACTATTGCACTAGTCGATAATATATGAGAAATAATATTGAAAAATAGGTAATTGATTAAATCGTAGCTTACAAAATTCTTGTTATAGAGTTTTATTGGAATTTAATTTCACAACTATCCACTCATAAACATTTACCTAGTGTCCTAGTACCTACCTATAATTTACTAGTATTATGCAATTTGCAATTCCGAATGGTCATTAGTCTTTACAGTGTACAATGTGTACGTTTAATAAATAATATAAAACGGTTGTTGATTCCTAATATACTAAAATCAAATGATGTCACTGAAAATGTTTCAAGTGTTTTGAATTTGTCAAAAATTGATTTTCCTGACCATTGTATATCTAATACAGAAGTTGAATCAATAAAATCAGATTTGAAACAAACAAATTCCAATGAACTTTTTAAATTGAATGTTCTCGATCTAAGTTCAACTTGTGACGAAAGTGCTTTGCATACAGTTATTTCTGGAAAACATCGATGTTTTTAAAGCAGTTGGTATAGTAAGTATCCTTAGTTGGAATATTCAGTTACGCAAAATGCTGTTTTTTTGTTATTATTGTCACCATTTTCCTCCTCATCTTACATATTTAGGTACTTCAATAAAAATTCCTCTTTTGAAACTATCTACTTATTTTTAGGTTCAATTTGTTTTGTTTTAAGTTATTAATTATTAAATAATGATCAAAATAATCATTGGCAACTTAGAAATTATGGTAGGCTTATAAAAAAATGTCTGTTTATAGTAGGCCTACCACAAAAAAGATCCTAGCTACACCCCTGCAACTACTTCATTAATCTCAACTAAATACTTATAGGATATAATTAATAACTAATTACCCATTTCTTCGAAATTTTATTTATCTTATACATTTAAATACTCTAATTAATAATTTACTTCGGAAAATGAAATAAAAAATGTATGGTGTCTTGGAAAAAAGTAAAAACTTAAAAAATCATAAAAATAAATATACAAAGTAAAATACAAGTACAAAATATGCCAAAGCCTCAAAAACATTGTCCTTAATACTTTTTGGTAGTTGGAAACAATTCTTAGTTGCATTATAGTAAATTTATACTAGGGATTGGTGAACATTTTATTAATATAATTTTAATATTTTAATAATATATAAATATTGGAAATAAAATCAATGTGTTCAAAATTGTCAATTTCATAAAAAAATATATGCCACAACACTGGGGGTTATATTAATAATAATAATAATAATTGTATATAAATTAAAATGAAATTTGTAATTATATTTCCTAGTTATTATTACAGTGCACTTTCAAAGCGATTGCTTTTAGGAAGTCTTCAATATTTATTTTATTATTTTTGATTTTCGATCTTAGTGTATTAAGTTTATTTCAACTTTTAAGTAAACTGTTAAAATTGCTGAAAGTATTTATCATCAGGGATTTTTTTCTACAATTAATAATTTTGTAACAGATGATTTTACTTTAAAAGGTACTATAAAATCATAAAAAAAAAAATTTTAACGTAAAAGAGTGTTATGTCGTTATGTGTTGAGATTGGATTGCGGGGTTGAAGCATGCACTATATGACATGACACAATCACTATAATTAAATTTACAGTATATATTAATTGAGATATTATGTATATTTTTTAATAGCTTTTAGTCAGTGACTAGATATTAAATTTATAATGCATAATGAATCAATACCTTTTTATGAAACAAAAGTAATTTTTACTTACACTTTCATAAGAATCATCTAATAATTCACTCATGTCCCATTCAACTTGTGGCAATTTTTTAAATAAAAAATTTACTGATTTTCCCACTTTTGGTAAAATGTGTTGTTTTAGAGAAACAAGTTCCCATAATGAGCTGTTTAATGCATTTGATTTTAGTGGATCTTTTTCTTCAAAAATATAAGGATCAGAACCAACTAAAAGTCAAACAAGTAATTTTAATAATATTATTATTAAATTAAAAAAATATACATATATTATGTTTTTAAATATCTAAAATTACCAACGGAATCACTTTGGATCAATACTTTTAGTGGTGGATGTCTAATTAATAAATTTCCTATAAATGCTGCCATAATTTTTATATCAGTAGGCGGTGCTATTAATGAAAGTCTAGCCATCCGTTTAACAAATGCAGCAACTAGCAGCTCTGGTAAATGACTATAATAAATAAATAAACATAAGATTAGAGCAAAATAAATTGAATTAACATATAAATATTTTTAATAAATTATAAGTTATTAAGGTGTTAAATGGGACACTATAATGGATGTGTTGAATTCAAAATTTAATAATACACCATTGTTTAGTAAAATATAATATTCTGAGTAAATTGGGTCTGTCATTGAATGTCAAGTTCCTATATTTAGAAGCCGATTGGCGTTAAATATAAAATAAATAAATATTTAATGATATGTTTTTTTTGGATATTATAGTAATTTATTTTACCAATAGTATTCCTAAAAAAAAGGTTCAATTTTTACCAAAAACATTGTAATTTTTATATTGTTATCAATTTTAATTATTAAATTATCAACCTTTTATGGAAAATGGTCATAAAAATATTTATAAATATTTAAATACCTATAGTTCTAGAGCGATTACAAAAAAAAAAAACAATTAATACACATAATCACAATTCTTTAAAATGTTTTTTTTTTTTTCCCAGGCTTTTGAAAACTAATGGGAATATTCAATTTTTGACCACAAAGTACCAATTAGATTTACTTTTCTTTCAGAATATTGAAGTAGGAAATCTAAGCATTTTTACTACCCCTACACATCATTGTAAAATCAATACATTAATTTACTTCACTCAGAACCTTAAATAATTCTTATATATAAAAATTGCCGTGGCTAATTCTTAAGAGTACTTCATATCCAGTTGTTTTGTCTTCATCTCACAAACATACAAGTAAACAACATACCAAATTTACGCTCAGGTGAATGAATTTTGTGTAGTTAACTTTAAGAAGATGCTTCACCTGCATGTGTTGTCTCCGTCTTACAAATTTAAAACATAGCAAAAACTGTACTTGCGTAGGATAACTGTTTTCTCTCAGTATTTATAGTAGAATTATCAGAATTCCACAATATAGAAGTAAGAACTTTATCTGTGTCACAGCATCGTTATTTTTTTGATAACATAAATATAAATAAAGTTATTAGCTTAGGAAAAAAAATTTATTTTTATTTTTTTGTTTGGTTATTATAAATCATTGGTTTGTGCCATCAAAAAAATAACATCGCTATAACACAGATAAAGTTCTTATCTATGCGGAGTTGTGGAATTTTGATAATTCTACTATAAAGGTATACTGAGGTAGATCATTTGTCCCAAACAAGAATAGTTTTCATGTTCTACATTTGTAAGGCAGAGACAACACATGCAGGTGAGACGTCCTTTTAATATAAAAGTGATATATTATTATCAAACTTAAAGGTTAGGTAATTTTGTCAGTTTTTCTAAAATATTTTGATTTTTAAAGTGCAAGATTTTACAGACTTTTATTATGACACTATTTAACATGGTATTTATATTTGGTTTGATCAAAATGTTTGAAATTACTTACGTTGAACGAAGAAATATATCGGCTAAATAAAACAATCTGGTTTTATACCGATAACTAAACATATCAGTGGTAAAAAAGTTGTATAGTTTCCCATAAATATTTGGACATTCTCTGTTTAGAAACAATAATAAAAAAAATTAAATTCAAGTAACTAACATTACCTATCATTTAACTTCCTGTTATATTAAAAAACAAATAATTAGAGTATAATTAAATGTTTACTTACAAATTATAATCCTTGACCAAAATAAAAATGCCTTGAAGTCCTAATATTGAAACGGGGCCAGCTATAAATGTAATAAACAAGTAACAACATATTAATGACTACTATATAAATGTATTAATAATAAAGCACAAATAGAATATAAATGAAAACATACGAGTATCCAATGAATCCATTAGAAAGTCTGCAGTTACAAGAGGATTATTTAAATTCATTTGCATTTTTTCTATCAACAAAGTTAACATCTCTCTTCTAATTTTGATATTTGACAACATGAACGGTTTCATACCATCCCAAACTAATGTAACCCACGATTTTAATTGTTCTGAATTATATTTAAATTGAGGTCGTTCTATTAAACAAATCCACAAATTATTAACTTATTGGTCTATTATAAATATTGTTATGTATACTTACTGTTACTTTTAAATAATAATTTATGGTCTTCATTTTTTTCAGTAGGAATTTTAATTAATCCTAAAAGATTTGTAAACATGTATACATTTGTTTTGTCTGTGTTCAAATGCTGTACAATTAATGAAAAACATTCCCATGAGTAATAACAAAAATCCACATTTTCAACATAATTAATTAACATTTGTTGAAATTGTGACCATTGTATATTGGTAGTTTTCAGCATAGATGAGTAAATTGTCTACAACAAATATTTATGAATAGTATGTATACTTAAACATTAGTTTGTAGATTTTAATGAATGTGTTCTCACCGTTAACTGATCAACAGGAAAATAATATTTTTTTTTCACAATTTCTCCAGTCGGAGATTTATTTTCCAGTAAAAATTTGTCAAATAATAGTTTAAATTCTGAAATGGTTGCCATGTTTATAAATCTCTCGCTTGTATTCTGCAATACGATTTAAGATATTATTTTTAAATTAAAAAAAAAAATATATTGTTATGATCTATGCAAATTTAATATGCATATTTGATATTAGTTTTTAATTAATATTTAATACTTACGTTTTAGTTGTTAACTTACAGTTATTAGTAGTTACTGTTTACTTTTTTTTAAATCTTAATATTAATTATTATTTTGAATATTTTGTTATCAATAGTATACATTTCTACAAAATGATATAACCAATAAAAATTCAAAATCTCACGTGTTTTGTGAGGAAAAGGCAGAGCTACCAGTTCATCAATATTATAGATGAGTGATGGCGTTTATTGTGTGTAATATAAAACGATAGAATATTAATCAATGATAAGGGTTACAACTTTAATTTTAAATTAATAATCGTCTATTCACATTCAAAATTTGGATTGTTTTATGTTTAGTGATTATTCAGAATTTTAAGTATTAGAACAAAAATCATTTGACTTTCCAGAATATAAGAAGTGATTTTTTGTTATTTATAATAAGTTATAAAATCCTAAGAATATCAAAACGATAACTGATGATAAAAAACACCATTACACCAAGTGTTTTACGATAATATTTTCGCTGGTTTGGATACACTACACCTGCCAATATGATTTTTCAAAAGAATCACTTTCAAAATTTTTACTGAATGTCTGAATTTGATAATTTAAAGACCTTTCTAATACTGTACTGTATTTATTATATTTTACAAAAATGTATCCTCGTGCTCGATTATTGTGTTTGAGTAATTATACAGGTGAGATAATTCAGTAGTTCTTTCTTTATACAGTTTCCACTAAATGTTTCGAACATAATAATATTGTGTGTTGCATTTTGATTACAGGGAAATTAACAGAATTTTGGTCAAATAATAGTAGATGTATACACCAGATGAGTATGAAAAATATAGTGAAAACACCGTTGATTTGCGGCCAACCCACAGACGAATCTCATCCACATTTAGTGATGAAAGGTGAAGTGAGTATTATAGAGACAAACCATGTAAAAGCGAACCTAATGAAATATAAATTAATCACACAATACATTTCAGCTTGTCCCCGGTATACAAAAAGAAGAATTTATGATTAGAAGGCGGAAATTAATGGAGTCAGTATTAAGTACAAGAAAAGATTTTTACCATGTAATTGTTATACCGTCAGCCATTAGGCAGTACATGTCTGACCACATTCCATATCCGTTTAGACAAAATACGGATTTTTTATATTTTAGTGGATGCCAAGAAACTGACAGTGCTTTGGTTTTGTGCGGTAATTCTGTTGATAACTTTACATCAACTCTATTTCTCAAGACTTATGATCCTCAATCTGAGTTGTGGAATGGACCTAGTACAAGTAGACAATTTCAATATATTTTATGGTTCTTGTAACTGTTAAGAATAATTTGTCTGCAGGAGCTGAAAGTGCGCCATTAATTTTTGGTGTCGATGATGGCAAAATATTACCCCAGCTTTCAGAATTTATAATGTTTGAACTGAAAGGGCATAATAATTGTGTTCTATGGTATAATCAAAAGCAAAAAGTCCAAAGTGCTGTTGATAAGACTGTCAATAATGCTGCTGCTGAAAATTCAATTTATGTGAGTTCATTTTAGGTAATTGACAACTGATCATTATCTTTTATTGTTATTTTATTATAATAATAATAATAATAATACTTTATTTTGCAAATAATAATTTAATATTTAATTATTACCTGTTGTTTGTTTGTCCAAACTATGATTCTGAATTTATAGTTCATAATAATATATTTGTAGCTAGATGATAGTTTGGTAGAGCACTGTCACAGATTACGGTTATATAAGTCATTAGCTGAACAAAGATTAATGCGACAAAGTTGTCAAATAGCTTCTAAAGCGTTTATTGAAGCAATGATGTCAACAAAACCAAGGTCAACCGAACATCAACTGTATGCTAGGTTGGACTATGAATGTCGAATGGGTGGAGCTGAATATCTTGCATATCCTCCAGTGGTTGCTGCTGGAAATAATGCTAATACCTTGCATTACATTGACAACAAACAACAAATCAAGGATGGGGATTTAATTCTTGTAGATGCTGGTAAGATAAAATGAATATTCATGTATAATAATTTGTGTATGTTATAGGTAATACTTTGATGAAGTTATAATTTGCATATTCAAAGTTATCCCCTTAGAGTTTTAACTGTATAAAGTATTAGCAATTAATAACACTTATTATTATTAACTAGGCTGTGAATATCATGGATACTCAAGTGATATATCCCGGACATGGCCAGCAAATGGATGGTTTTCTGACGCTCAAAAGACATTATATGAAGCTACTCTCTGTGTTCAAAAAGAATTGATTGACATGTGTCAAGCCCGTCCATCATTAGACACATTGTATGAAGCCATGTGTTTTAAGTTAGGAAAAACTTTGGCAGCAGCCCATGTATTTAAAAAAAATGTTGATCCTTCAGAGTTAAATATGGTAAGTATTATAATGTTATGTAGATGATTTTATTTTTTTAGAATGAAACTGTAAAATAGATTATTTACATTTTTAGCTTGCCCGTGCATTGTGTCCTCATCATGTTAGTCATTATTTGGGTATGGACGTACATGATGTTGGTACAATCAAAAAAAGTATCAAAACTGAACCTGGTTTTATCTTAACAGTGGAACCTGGTTAGTTATTATGTTGTTAAATGTTCTTAAAAGTCCCAAAAATTGTATAACATATTTTAAAATTATTTAATTTTAGGTGTTTATATAAGTAAAAATAATGTAAGAGTTCATGAAGAATTCCTTGGATTGGGTATACGAATAGAAGATGATGTGTTGGTCACTGAGAACAGTATTGAAGTATTAAGTGAAGATTGTCCTAAAGAAATAGTAGATATTGAAAAAATTATGTCAGGCAACCAAGTGATTTAAGTTGAGTTTGATTATTTTTAGTTAAGGTTTTTGTTATACCTTATTATATTTAAGTCCTATTATAATTTTACCACATGTTTAATGAAAATTGTGACGAATTTTTAAAGTAAATGTTGGCTGTGTTCTATGAAAACCATGTTATATATAATGTTTATTATATTTACGATCTATTGTACTTGTAATAATATATTAATATATGTAATTGTATAGCTGTTAAATACAATTTGAGTTGTAAAAATGTTTTATTTGTGTTTAAAAATTTTTATTGCGAATAATAAAAAATATTTTAAACTATACTTTTTACTTTGTAATAATATATTGTTTATTATTATTTCTCATAGTTTCACTAACTAAGAATTTAAAATATTGTATTGCATTTTATAATGTAACTATACTCTTCAATATTTAATCTATCAGACCATGGAGCAAAAATGTAAAATGTTTTATACCAATTCATGTGTTAATTTGTTTCAAAATTTATTTTATTTCACTAACTACCAATTTATAATTTTTCAGAATATTATCCAATTAATTGAGATTTGTAAATTGCAGTTATATCATGATATTATAATATGGCTCTTAATCTTAATATTCTCATACCATAATATAATGATAACATTTGGTACTTAGTACTTTAAATACAAAATTCTAAACCTGTCCAAATGTTTGTTATGTTTCATATTCATATAGTTACCTAATAAGTATGAACAAATAAATACTTGTTAAATATTTAAATAATACTAAAAATTATTGTAATTCACATTTTGTAATTTTTATAAATTCTTTGTTTGATATGTAATCATCTATTGTATCTATATATGTATTATATTATAATCCAATATCTATTGAACGTTCAATGAATTTGGTATTACAAAAGAGGTATTGATTTTACATATTATTTTCTTGAAAATAATAACTAAAGTCGGAAAGACAATAAATTATAAAGCAGGGTAGTACACAGATAAAAAAATGAACATTGCCATTACAGAGGTAATTTTACCTAAACTTATATTTATGTTTAAATATGATAAGTTAAAAAAATATATATTTTAAAGCCGAATATACTTAAACAAAATAACTAAATTAAATCCTTGATATAATTGAGCACCTAATCAAGATTTTAAATTTGTTTTGAATATTTTCCAGATTTGCTTAGGTATATGATTTTAGTAATGGAGACTTTTTTCTAGCATTCGTTTAATTATTATACTAGCTTACAAATTTGAAGGCATCCATCCTTGTAGACAGTATTAGGTATATTATAACTAAAATCATTTTTTTATAACACATGAAGTGAAATACAATAATAATAATTCACCACAACAATAAAAAAAGTGGGTAAGTAAGTATATGTTGCTCTGCTTTACAGTGGGTTACTGTAATGGATGGTATTAAATTTGAGTTAAATTATATAATATCATTATACGAAAAACGATTCTGAGTGCAGATGGTTTGTTAGTCAAGGATATGTTATACTATATTAATTATATTGTTATTTTTCAAAAAAAAAAAGTAAAGATACCTATAAAATTAATTCCAAATTAATCAAATCAGATTCATTATGTACCTGACTTACTTGGTCATTCATAGTAGGTATATACAATTTATTATTAAATATTTATATTAGAATATAAAGTATATTCTAGAAATTTAAGTACCACTAATAATATTTTTAAATTACAACAATATGAATAAAATTGTTATTCTTTATTATTTAATATGTAATTATTTTCTTCCAAATTTGAACTTAAAATACCTAACTATGAAAAAAAAAAACTGTGTTTATCTAGTTTTTAGATTTTTTTTGTAGCAGATTTAACTACTTACGTGGAACCTTGTTTTGAATTTTCAATCCTTATAGCTATAAACAGTGGCACCGAACGGCCGAACACGTACCTACCTATGGAAAGTGGGGTAAAGTCCCCCAGAGGCCCAGAACATTTTTAGGTGATGGGTCATGACTCATGAGTGACTGCTTTTGTTACATAATATAGGATAAATACTTAATAGTATTAAAGATATATTATTCTCCTTATAACTTGAAGTTTAAAACTTAAACTATAGTCTTTTTTTAAAGAGGTGCTCCCTTTAATCCGTTTTGGGTGGGTGGGTAGGTCGGTAGGTGGTACCTACTCTCAAATAGGATTTACCCCAGTGGTTTAAAAACAGTTAGCGCTTCTGGCTATACAATTTAAACGTTTCATACATTTTTAACAACTAGAGAATTTGTAAATTTTCAATTAAATAAATTTCATCAAAATTTGAACTTTAAATGGTTATAAAATTAAGTGCCCATTTATTTTTAATATTTTACAACTGCTATTATATAAACTTATGAGGAACCTTGTAGTAAATTTTCATAAAGTTTTATGACTCATTGAATCAAATTTAATCGATATTTATAGAATAAAAAACTAAAAAAAAACTGAAAATTTCAAATGTCTATAAATAACTTAAAAAGATTTGAAATATTTTGAATATTTTATCAAGTATAGAAAATGCTAGTATAAACGTGCAGTGAAAACCTCATGTGTCTATGGTAATTTTTTTTAGAGTTACACCAATATCTCTAATCGATTTTCTTAAAAAATTATTTTGCGTAAAAATTCCCGATTTTCATAATTATTTTTTTTTTGTTTTTCCCGGTGCTTTTGAAAACTACTTGAAATTTTACATCCCCAATGCATAAACTAGATTCACGATCCGACCGGATAAGATACTGAATTTGAAAATTGAAGCACTATTTCAACAACTTACTATGTACACAGACACACACATCATTGTAAAATCAATACATTCATCGCTCCGCTCAGAATCTAAAATTAATAAATAATAAGTTAGAATCGTACCTATCAAAATTAATGAAAATTGCAATTGTTGCCTAGGAAATTTTTTAAAAAGGCCGCGGAATATTGATTCTATAATGATGTTTCGAATGACTGTCTGAAACAGACATAATCTAAATATATAGGGATACGAGTGTAGGTACGACTTAATGAATTTGATTCTTATTTGTATAGACTTTAGATAAAATTCAGGTTTTAAGTGATATATCGTACATATTATAATATTTAAAGTGAAAAGTACTATTTAAATTAAAACATATTTATTAATTTACTTTATTGCTACCCGGTACCGTTAAATATTGACTTTACCAGTTTAAAAATAAATGAGTACCTAATAATTGTTTAGTTATGAACCAAGGATTGTATTTTTGATATTTACTTATTGTTTAAAATCCACTTGACTTGGTGTTTTAATGAGATTTAGCAAAACATAATAAATATCATTCAGGGACTTATGTAAAATCCATTAAGAAAATAACATTCCATTTGGTCAATATAGAGGTACAGTACAACACAGAACCAATGTCGCATAGATATTTTTTATGAACATATTTTACTTTTAAATCTAATACAAGGTAATTGCACATCCTTGAATAATATAATTAACACAATGAGTATACAAATAACAAATATGGGGTAAGCAGCAGGAGAGTTATACCGTAATAACATCGTTTCTTATGAATTTTCGAAGTATAAGAAAGAAAACATTTCTCATAATTATAAAATAAAAACATTATTCCAATGACAAGATATTCTCAACCTTGTTCGTAAAAAAAATTAAAATTTTTCAATTTTGACTAATTGGTCCAGTTTGAGTTTGCAGTATCACCAGTCGTTGTACCTATATTATGCGTCGATCTGTTTCTCACTGGTACATATATTATATAGGTAGTAGGTACACTGACAGACCTCATAACTCGTGCCTATAATCATCCGTAAAAATAGACGTCAAATTGAATACGGAATATTATATTTATAATGGTAGATAGTATAATGCCTACCTATAATTTTAGTTTCATTACGTATAGTGACCATGATAAACTCATTTGGCTCTATATGTAATACGCACACAAAAATTTAATAATACAATCCACAAGACGAAACCGTCCGAGAAAACAAGTGTACCTACAGGCTATAGAGTATTGTTGTTTGTACGAGTGTAGGTGTTTTGTAGAGATTTATGCGTTATTGCATTATTGTATCAAATATTAAATGCAGATCGGACACACTTTTATATTCAATAACACAATAATACTATATCCGTCTCCCATTTTCTCTCGTATGACCTATGAAATTTATGTTGAAAAGATCTCTCTTTACTAAAACTTATGTACCTACCTACCTTTTTGTATGATTTACAAATTTATTATTGTCTTGCTTCAGCTATATTATCATCATTTTGATAATAGTTCTTCATTTATTTTTCATTCCTAATACAATGATATTTTCATTTTACCAGCTGGCGATTCTTTATTTGGTATTAAGTATTATAGGCACCTAACAATATTTTAGAATATTTAATAATAGGTACCTACTACAACCTACTTATTTACTTTATCTTCAATAATTTTCTATACATTGACAGTCTGTTGCTTAAATGATAAATATCTACTAGAAGTCTAGAATGTTAGTATATTTGATTTATTTCATTTCTGTATTCTAATACCGCATCATTTCGTAGAAAAACAACAGTTATTTACCTGTAGGTAATTTAATTGCCCACTTACAATAAAAGTCTGAATTCATGTTGGAACATATTATGCAATATCTTTGGAAATAATTAATATTTTCTTTTGAGAACTGAAATATAATTGACTTACTATACCATATATTTGACTCTTTAATCTTTAAAGATCTTTAATTAAATTTTTTAAAGCGTTTTCCTGATCACAATATTACAATATATTTTTTTAATAATTTAATATTCTATAATATTATTATAAAGTGTAAATACTTATAATAAATTCCGTGTGCTTGTTTTCCACGGCGTAATAAAACTTGGAAACATATTTGTTTATATATATAAAAAAAAAAAAAAAAATGATTAGTACCATAAATTTAACATTATTGGCACCTATCTATATTGGATATTTCAATAATTGTGAATTTGAAAAAAAATGTTATGAAAGTATTATTGACGATCGAAATGTTATTTTAAGAAGTATATTTTAATGATAGATATTGTAAGGTATTTGCATTAATCATGCGTCAAACCTGTTAAAAATATTTATTACTGAATTTAGGTAAACAATTTTCGGAGTACCTTTATAATATTTTGTACGAATTACAATATTATAAAGAATTTGAATTTATATTGCTACCTACATTAGCAAGGTTGTGTGGAATTTAAATTGTCGAGCTTACAATTTAAATTCCATTTAATTCGTCGATGTGTGAATGGCACTACACAAGAGCACAATCGTCATCGATATTAAAAGTAGGTAAACAATTTTATTTATTTATTACTATAAATAACTACAAAAATATTTAAGTATAGGTAGTACTATCTAGTAATTAGATAATTTGTATATTGATTTTTAGTTAAAACCTATTTACTATGTTTAACTTATTTTGCCGACAAAAAAAAAAAATCAAAAATCATAAATCAATGTTATATCAAAGTAAATATTCAGTATAAATTAATCCAAATGTATCTAGTATATTATTACGTAATAAAATATAACCCACCTTCATTGTATAATTTTAGTATCTATAGATTATAAACACATATTGAATCATTTATTATTGTACATTAACCCATTTACATTGTAAGAAAGATGGAGCCTGTTGGAATGTATTATTTAAGGTATAGCCGGTACCTAATAGCTACTCTATACCTATACACCATGATGTTTACAATAAAATTACCCTAATGTATATAGCTTAATGTTTAAATAGTATAAAATATACATTATAGTCACTAACTAGTCAGTTTATCCATAGGTAAAAGTCTTAATAGCAGGCACACATTTTAAATTCACTCATAATAAACTGTTGTGCCTTATTAATAGTTAAAATAATATGTAATCTATAATTTTGTAGATGAAATTATACGAATATAGGTTCTTACATTGCAGTATTCATTTTATTTTTTACTTGTCTTCAAATCATATTCAATGTGTGTTTTATGAGCAAATTATTATAATTTAAATATTTTCTTTTATATCTATGGATTACAATATTATGGAAGTGTCTACTGTCTACGCGATCATCGCTATCTGAGTTTGTATTATAGCTGAAACGAATAGCAACTATTATTGGTTTCCAATTAAAATATTTTTTATTTTTATTTAAAAAATTAGATTACCTATATCATAATATGTATTAAACATTCGCTTGAGCTAGCTAAAATTTTATAACAATTCATGTGTGTGTCCATAAAAAGCTGCTGTATATTGGTTTACAGTATATATATATACAGTTTATAGTACATTTATTTTCACCTGCGTAATTCATTATTTTTATCGTAGTATTTTTTATTTTTTATTTATTATTATTAGTTTATTTACTCGAACATTTTAATATATTATAGATATAAAATATTGATCTAGGTAAAATGATATTATCGTAACGTTTTCTACTATACCTATTATATATAATATGTAAAATCTATTGTTTATTTAAATTTTAAATTGGGGTAGCTTGAGTTTAAATACGATTGTTAGGGTGTGTTAATATTTTGTACCTAATTATAAGAAGGCCATTTTTTTCAATTAGGTTGTAAAAATATGTTGTTATGACATGTCACTCATATGTTTTCTTCTAATCTGGTATAAGAATACGTCAGTTTTGTAAGCTGGGTCAAAATTGTTATTTTTAATAACAATTTAATATTATCCATAAGTAAGGCCTTAGTGCTTTACTATATGAAGCAAAGTGATTTTTTCATAAGACTTAAAAACGATTTAAAAATTCGAGTAAAAATAATTTTTTTTTCACGCGTGGCAAGAAAATGTGGATCATCATATTTTCCAGTGATTTGCTTGCTATAACTTATAACACTATAAAAATAATAAATAAAACATCGTGTTTCATTATATTTATATTATAAAATACAAACTTAATAGACTACAGTGCAATCCTTATTTTTTTTAAATTTCAAAATTATTTTCTTAAGATTTGTATTTCTCACATTATTTCAATTACAATTGAAAAACACCTTGACAATAGGTGAAAAAATGTTTTTATAGATTTTTAGCATTATAAAATAAGCCAGATAGTCGCTATGAGTGCCGTATATATAGCATTCCCGAGGCGCCCAAGACTCATAATATTGTGCCTTCTAAACGTGTTTTCACTTTTGTTTGTTTGTTGTACGTTTAGTTTTTTCTATAACCCCGGTTTATATATTATATCTATATGGCACCTATCTATTAATAATTATATTAATTACTGTATGCCTGTATAACTTTGTTATACCTATATCTTATTAAGTCTTATTAAGTCTTGAAATCACTTTTAATTTTACTTAGGAAGCGTACAACTATTTTCGTTTCCGTTTCTTAAATTATCATAACATAATTTATTATACTACTCGACATTATTAGAATTAAATATTTTACTGTGGAACGCATAATGACCAGACGTAGGTATAAGATGTACCCACCTACGCGGCTACGCAGTAACTCAAGTATAATACAACAACATTATACGAAAAAATCTATCTTGTGCGTTCGCCGTGGTAATACTACTCGTCGATTTTTACATTCTATAACATCCATGCCCGTATAGGATATTATGCATGATAATAACATAATATTATATTCCGATGTAGTTTAATGAAAAAAACTAACGTAAAAAACGCGCGAGAAACGTCTCAAATCCTAATCGTAGCGTAAACCGGTCGTACCTATATGCATCGCGGGCGCGCTTTTTCCCCTCGGACTACGATGCATGATGACCTGCATTTTGATACGATAAACCGCAGTTGGGTGGTAGGTACCTCTATCTCTATAAAATATATACTATACATAATAATATCTAACATGTACAATAATAATATTATAATGTTATTATATGACATGGGATCTGATTTGGTGGTGGAAATTCTGTGACCGCGATCTCCACGTCTTACGTACACATTTATTATCATTATAATTATAATTATTATTTATACGTTTGTTTTTATTACATTACACACATACTCACACACACACACACACACACACACACACACACGCTTAATATAACACATTTGTGCGTCTGTGTGTGTGTGAGCGCGCGCGCGCGCGCGCGTATATTGTATACGTTTTTTTTACTCTTCAATGATCCGCGACTGCCGCCGCCACAAAAACCGGTGTGTCCGCGCGTATCCGCTCAAGTCTGGTTTCTGTCGCGTTCCGTGCAGCACGCGCGCTCGCCCGGATATAGTATCGTATATTCGCGTCCGTCGGCGTTCCATTTTGCACGTGTCGCGCGCGACCGTCCGCTGCTGCAAGTGTGAAGTGCGCTAATAAACGATACCGTTTGTATACACACACCACTACAATAAGTGCACTTTTGGCCGTCACAACATTGCACGCAAAACGACGACCACAATAATATAGTAATGGATTATAATAATATTCGTAGTTGCGACATTTTTTACACGTTTTTATTATATCGGCCGTCGTGTATGTATAGACAAACTCGTCATTCGTTCGCGGGCGCGTGTTAGGATTTTTCGTTCGTGTCTCTATTATATACTTATTTATTCGTATGGCTAGGTACTAGGTATTATATATAGTGTGGTTACCGTGGTCTGCGCCGACAGTTGTATTGCGATCGTATAGTCCTGCACGTCCTCCGCGGCGCGGTAAGTCTGTCCCGCGACAAACGATTGATATTAAATCGTATTCAATAAAATTTTTCTTTTCTCATGGGCTCCTCGATATAGTCGAATCAAAACACAAACTATATGAAATAATATAATATATATATATATATTAAGTGTGATGTGTGGCTGTGTGGGGTGAACGCAGTCTCGGTTTGTTTGTGACACGGCAGGCACACCGCTTTCCGATAGATCCATGTAAACGTGTACATTCGTATCATGTTTCATGTTTGACATCAATATAGATGATAAAAAGAAGCTAAGGGCTTAGGCTATCGTTTTAAAATAGACAAAAATAGATTTACATAACTCTGGTACTATGTCACACACGTTCGCCTTACATAAATATACACGGAGTTGATGTGATGTCGATGACGTCATAAATACACGTTGGTTGGGTACGCAGAGGCGCCTAAAGTAAGCTTTGACCATTAACAAATATCGCGTGGAGGAATGTATGATGTGTAATAGGGTCTCCATGATTGGTAAATTCTGTGGCTCCTTTTATACAGATGAGTAGATGACCCATGGCGAATGTGGATTTTTAGTGTTTTATTTATTAGTTTATTACAGTGATTTGTGCTTCTGTAACAGTTACTCTGATGCTTTTCCCAATCTATGAACAGATATTGTTTTATCGTCTTATAGTCTACGTGATAAATCCGATCGGAAAATTAATTTACTTTACTTTAGACGTATACAAATAGTGCAGTGCTAACTATGATTGGCGCCCTATGGGCAATCATACTTGGGGCCCCTATTGAACGTGATATTAGGTAAAATTTCAATAGAGGAACAATATTTTACCGCATGCTTTACCTATGTTATTCATTTCACATTTTATATTATTAAATTAACGATGAAAATTAATCAGATATTAGGTAACATTTCTTTATTTTTAACTACTTAGAAATTATTTTAATTTTTTTAATTACCATTATATTTTTAATATACCTAATACAATTTATAGAAATATACTTTTTAAATTAAATGATTCTCTCACAAAATTTAAAAAAAAATATGTTATTGTATACATAATAATTGTGCATTGATTTAAAAAAGGAATTTCTAATATCGTAATAAATAATTTACATTTTAGGATATAAACAATATTTAAAATGGTTTAAAATTTAAAAATTATTGACATCATTTAATGATCAATTATCGTAATTTTGTTTCTAATAAGTTCACATTTAATAGTTTTAATACTATTTTAGTCGCTAATTTATAATTTTTTTAAAAGAAACTCTTGATAAATTAGTAAAGTTATACGTTTACGTTATTGAATAGTTTGAAAAATGATATTAAAGTGTTGTGTGCCATATGTATCTAGCTCTGTGTTTGTATAAAAGCAGTTATATAAACTATAGAATAATATAATATATACACTCGCAATTTAAATACAAGTCACCTAAAAAATTCAATACAAATTAAAAATGATAAATTGTATAATTTTAACAACAACAAAAATATCCACATATAATTAAATAATTAATAATATTTTGTAATTTATGTTTATCATTTATTAAAATTTATATTCTATTATTTTATAAAATTATTGTAAATAAAATGATGTTTATTTAGGTAAATCAGTTATATCACACTTTATAAAATTAAAATTATGTAAAAATATAATTTTAACTTCTCATTAGTCTATATTCTATATATTAAATATAAATTGATTTTTTTAGTTACCTATCTATAATAATTGAATGATGTGAATTTTAACATTCGTGATAATAATTAATCATGACAAATATTCATTTTTCCTATTGTCACTACTCACTGGTATTTTATAAATATATATCCAATTATGATGGATTGGCAATAACAAATTCTTTGTAGAAAAGTAATAAACAACCAATGAATTCATGTTAACTGTGCCTTCTAGAAAATATATCGATGAAATTAAAATTGTGGACGAATTACTTGTTTGTCATACGATTTATATCACTTTTTAATAGAATAGTGGGGAAAATGTAATAATTTAAGTCAGATAAGAAATATTCAAGTTATAAATAGTAATGTGAACTGATCAAACATTTAGATTTGGTTTTGAAGTTATAGTGATTTAAAGTCTGAAAAATTATTTATTATCGTCTGTAATATAAAGTTAGTTTATGACAGTCGAAAAATCTTCAGACCTTTTATACCGTTGTGGCTTACCATGGTTATGGTGAATGGTGATAGCGAGATGATTATTATTTCAGACTGGGCTTGAAGGCGGGGTTTTTACTATAGGTACGTGTTAGCCGTGTGCACGTAAAATCTTCAGCTATATGTCCAACAACACAGTAACGTGGTTAACCATGTGGTAACCTAACACAACCAACCAATCACAACAAATAATTTGCGCTAATAACGTGTGTAGTGGAAACCCACCTGGCACCTTAAGACATTCATAACCACTATTTTAGCCTTTTGGTATTTAACTGACAAATTTATTTTTCATACAATTTCAGTAGAAAATTGATTGATAATCAAAATTAGGTAACCTATATAACCATATAGCATATAGCCACATAGGTATATACAATAAAAAACAATTTACTTAAAAATGTGTAACAACCCAACATGGATTATATAATAACAGAAGAGTACCATAATATATTAATTATATTATGTTCGAAAAGTAAAGAAGAGAGACAGGTAAACTATGTTTATCTATTAATTTACCTCATATATTATATTATATATTTATATATACGAAAATGTGTGCGTCACACTCGAAGATTACCTCTGGGCCAACGCATATCTCAAAATTTCATACTGCAAACCTATATTATGCTACTAAAAATTAGTGAAAGTCCAGAGCTTAGGACCGGTTTCAAAATCATTTTGATGATTTATTATTGAAAATGATATCCATATCAAAATGAATATACTTATCAAAACCGGTAGGTACTAAAAACCAAAAACAAAACGGTAAAAGAATATTAAATCCTAAATCGAAAACACTATTTGTACAACTATTATGACACAATATTTAAAACTTAAAAAACTAAAAGTGAAAAATCCTATAAACAAATCTACAATGTTTTCTGATGGTCAGCAACCAATTTTTGGACAATTTTTTTAACACCCATAACGTACCTACTAAACGAGCAGCAGTCATCCTATCTCGTATTTCTCGTCGATTTCATCGTGTTTTTATTATACCTAATAATAATATGCAATAATAGGTATATACCTACTTTATAACTACGTGATGTCGTGTTTTGTGCACTACAATATGTATATAATGTAGTAATATTAGTAATATTAATATTATTTTATTTGAAAGTCTGTACGACTGTGTACCTGTTGCGTGACGTCATGACGAATGATGATACAAATAGTCAATCTTGAATCTGTAGCATATTTTCAGGGGTTTTGAGAGACATAATATAAATTTCCTTTTAATGTTTGGTTTCAAGGTATTTGACCTATTTCTATTTATAATTTTCTTCTGAAAATTATTTATATCTGTTACTTTATATAAACAATAAAGAGAAATGTATACTTCAACTTTCAAATTAAACGAATGATGGAAATATAGTTTGCTAAATATATATATACATATACAGGGTGATTTTTTTATCGAAGAACACTCATTATTTTAAAAAGTATGAGTGTATGAGTATGAGTGTTCTTCGATAAAAAAATCACCCTGTATAGCTAATAGCTATAATGCCATATAATATCATACAAATTAAAGAAACAGCTTCTTTAAGCAAACAAAAATAAAATTTTGTCTTTAGACATATTATTGAGTTAAATTTGTAGAAATATTTATAAATAATCTAAATGGAAAATTGCTATGTCTAAATATAGTACTGCATGCGGATCGATTGATCGCATAACTGATCTTTTCTTTCTGGACTATATATTGGACTTTAAAAAAAATGAAAGTTTATGTATTGTTTAGATGTACATTTAGATGTTACATCATTGTTTTTTTTTTTTTTTATGAGATGATATTTATAAGACAAAACAATATTGTAGCAAACTCTGAAACTCTCGTACTCCCGGTCACTCGGTCGGTGCGCGCGCTCAGGTGGGCATATTACACGATACGCGCCGGACACTCGCACCATCACATATACGTACCATAGAGCGTGTTTACAATAACAATACCGAATAACGACATGTATACGATAAAATATTTTTATATTATAATATAATATAACATCGTTTTTTTCGTTGTTGTTGGTTTCTTATTATTTATAACTCCGAGTCCTTGATTTCCTGTGAGCACACGCGGAGTATGCGTTCCTTGAACTAAATTTCCTCGCACGCATAGGTACTTGCACACATGAACACGGTATACCTAGGTAACCTATACACGAGTATGATTATGTACGCATGACACATGTTGGTAGGTACGTGTGTGTACAGTCGACCATCGCTCCTATACCCTCGGCGTTATCAACTGCTGTCGACCGCGACCGGCGTCGGTTTTGCGCGCCACCACGCCAATATAGTATGTTGTGTATATTATTATTATTTTTATGACAGCCATAGTGATGCATAAATTATAAAATCATAATCGTAAGCGAGTTTGTTCCACCCACAGTTATTATTATCGATCGCATAATGTCATCCGCGACTTTATGCTGGTCTGTGATGGGTACCTGGATATCTATTTACAGCCACCGCCGAGTTAATCGTAATATTAATTCTTACCGTGTGGTTTCATCGCAATTGCAGTATAACATACCGCAGTTTTTTTAATTTAATATCACCCTGGAACTCTAGATAATATTATTTAAGTTTCCCGTCAGACGAGGATTGCTAAATACCATTATCGCTCATTGCAATTAAGTAATCTTGCACCTTATACTTTATAATATCATTGTTCCTTTTATTTTTGTAGGTATTAGCTAGTATTACATTCATCACTAGCCGATGGAATCAAAGATCGAGCAGTATCGTTGTGTGTAATCGATTGGTCCCATCATGGCTAATAATACGGAAAATTGGGCAGAAGAACAGGAACCCAACTCATTTCTCTTGGGCGAAGACCGCTGCACGCAGCCAGGGTTCGTCAGACAGAATCGTCGTCAATCCGGTAAGAAGACTATGATATTTTATATATTATTAGCAGAGGTGTGCGCACGGTGCTCAACCGGAGTTTTTTCGAAGCATTGAAAATACATATAATTATATAACATTATGTTTGATAATGATATGTGTATTCTATTTAATTTAAATTTAATTTATATCAGTGGTAGCTCGTGGTAATTTGAGATGATTGTTATGGCATAACATTTTAGTGAATCTCCATAATAAGTCCAAAATTACTACATAAACAATCTGGCAAAAATATACATTGAATAAGAACTTATTGACAGCGTAAATTTTAGGTTCAGTTGACATCAACATAATGATACTTGATAGTTGATGACTTTAAAACCGTTGGAAATTTGTGGTTTTGTCTATAGTTATTTCTTTTAAGTTTAATCCCAAGTATGAGTAATCTGAAACTTGACTAGAAATTGAAGTCAGCTCACGCTTATATGATTATTAGGACTATCTATATACTCGTGTATTTACCCTCTGAACGTCAAGTGCTACTCACGAATCTTGTATTTCAAATGGGATGTATTAGAATATTCATTCATTAACACGACTAATAGGTAGTTATGTCAACTTTACGAGATAAGAACGCTTTTATTGTCGATCAAAATAGTTACGTACAGTAGACAATAGATATAATGTTTTTAGTTTTTACAATTTTATTTCAGATGATAACACTCGTCACTCATTAAAGTCTAATGTTCGTGTTTTGAACTTGTCTTAAAATAAACATAAGACAATTTTATTTTATTTTTCATAGCAATATGTTCACCTATAATTATTATATTAGGTTTTTATTATTATATTGTCTATTTGTCATTTGTGTTAGTTTTATTACCTTGTTTTTAGATAATATTTAAAAATATCCTAAGTTAGTACTAGAAATTCTAGATATAATATCGATTTTAAAGTTTATTTTAATGTCTTTTACATCAAAACTATATATTTATTCACTATTCAGGCATTTGAATATTTTAAGAATGGATATTCTTTGTATTTTAGGTTATAGTTATAGAATATAATTTTTAGCCTTTTTTAAAAAATATGTTAAAAAAATATTGTGGAGAGTTCGATTGAGATACTAAGAAGTTATTTTATGAATAAATAAAATAAATCGTTATTAGTTAAATATCTTCTTTGGGACAATAATTAAATGCATCGCCCCAACTGAATTTGCTTTTACAGTGATGAATTTATTAGAAAGTTAATATTTCTAACATATGCAAATGATAATAATAATACTATAATATAATACTGTATGTATTTTTGATTTATTAATTCTAATCATGCATCAAATAACTGTTGTGTTACAAAGAAAATAATATATTCGAGTGAAATTTCAAGTAGTTCCATTAGCTAATATTTTAGCGTATGTTTTATCGAGATTCTATAATATAATATACTTATTTACAGCTATAATATATTGTGTTTTCTTGACATCAATTTATAATTCAAGCCCGAGTCGTTTGTGTATTCATACCCGTATTTAATGACAAGGATAAACACAACAAACACCTTAATATCTCATATTATTATAATAAATCGTGCCTTTTTTCGCTACCAAATGCTTGATTTATAGTGAAGTTGAGTGTTATTTACGCATTGTTGAGCGTATTTTTCGAAATAAATTTTACATTTACTTAATGAGTATCTATATTATAGTAAGCATACGAGTTATATCTGGAAATCCAATACATCGCAGAGTGCTTATAGGGATACACGATATGATTACCTATGGTGCATAATAATACCTACAAATAAATAATAACTTGTCTTCTACTTACACGGTTATGATCGATTAATTTCTTATGGGTGTACGATATAAACACTGTAGTAAAACTTGTAGCACATCTTAAGCATATTATATCTTCTGACACGGGGGCAAACCGGTTGCACGATGTAGTTGTACAATATATTATTATTTTCAAAAATGGTATCAATTTAGGCGCGCTTACAGAAATAATGAATTATTGCTCTAGAATTTTGGGTGTAGGTAGAGGTCGTTGTCTATCGATACTTCTAAGACTATCCTAAGAGCATTTTTCCTGCAGTGTAAACCTATTGGTTATATTTGTTTCCCCTTTGTACGGTGATAGCTGAATCATTTCTTGATTGAATATCAGATCGTGACCTACTGTAAGTTGTACCAATTGATTTTTCCATAAACTTCTATCATGATACTATAGTGTGGTAACTGGTAGGTATCTATAGATATTTTGTGGATTTTCAGTTTTAAAGTCACTCAATTAATGACTTTTTAAACCATATAAATGTATATTATTTTTAACTATTACTATATCAGATACTTAGGTAGTTAGGTTACGTTTTGAAACTCAAAATTATTTTAATTAATTATCAATTTAAACACATTGAATGACTTTGCATTTAATTTCTTTTGTTTCTAAGCGTATATATCAAGTCTGTTGTTTTCAAACTGCCTACATGTAACCTTGTCATTGTTTACAAATGTATTATTTCAATCTCAAGTAGTTTATATACCTATTTAACGAAAATCTATTGCTGAGCTGTAAGCCTGTAAAAATTAGTGAATAAAAGATCGAATTATCTTTTTGAATTGGCCTACTTTGAGTAACTTTTTGGAACCTTTAAATTTGTTCCGCAACCTTGGTGTCTCGTAAATAATTGTTATCAGTTATGGTCATTAATGTATAGTATAACGTACTAGAGATGTCCATATATTTTTCAAAACAATAAAGAAATAAAAATAAAACAAATCTGAGATTTTTGCAATGCATTAATTTATAACTATGTATTATGGTGTGGATTAATTATACTTATAAGTCACAACATAATATTGCGTATAAGAATAATTTATACACACGTTATGATACCTACTTAAAAGCCATGATTTTTTTGAAACTGAATTTTTGTCTCTATTTTTTATTTGATTTATGTAAGATACACTTATTTTTTAAACTACTTAGTATGGTTTATAAATATAAAGGTGCTAAATTAGGTAGAGTAAAATTAAATCAAAAACAGAATTTCTAAAATTAAACATGAATTATTTGATGAGATATTTAATAAAACATTGAATTATTTTTAAAAATTTTTTTTTTATTGATCTTTGTAGCTTCGGCGACATGTGAATTAAATTGTTTTAATCATTATAGATAGAATGCTATAGTTTCGATGAAATTTTTATCGTTATTGTCAGAACAAATGTTTAATATAAGCTCATAAATCTTAAGTGTTAATTTCATACATATTTTAATTTTTAAAGAATGGCTTGAAAAAAAATCTACAATATTTGTATTTCAAAATGTAAGTAGATATTTTTTATAAATGAAATACTGGAATGGGATGTTATATTGTTTCGTGATTATCATAAATCTTGATGCCCTTAAGGTTACATCTATTGACATGACCGTTAATTTTGGAAATTGGCCATGAGCACGGCTGTGCAACTTTACCCGGTGATGAGACACTCCGAGCGGAACCAACGAACATGGTATCGTTCGGATTATTCCTGACCTTGACATTGATCTCGTAATAGCGAAAAAGGTCATTGTTGAAGATCTATTAAAATAAAATCGCAATATTAATTTAACGTTTTCATTTGGTTTGGTTTTGTTATTATTGTCTGACATGTGTAATTTACATATAGGTATAGCTGATATGTGTATGTATACTGTAGGTATAGGTAGTTGTAAAAATCAACCAGAAATGTATTACACTAGGTGTAGGTACATTATTCTTCACTGTAAATTTGTGCCTATAGGCTATAACCACACATTTATATTTTATACGACCTTAATCGGTAAAATATTATGAAAATGATATTTTATACGTCTTGCGCCTTATACATATTTCTATACGCCACCTTTCGACGTATTGTAAAAATGGTGTAATTGAAAATCATATTAAACCACATCATGATTCATGAACACTGAAACATTGCATTTATATTATCTCGTTATATGTAAATCTCCGGACAGTTTTGTATAAATCACACGTGGAATTGGACGTAATCCAAACGGGAAGCGATCACAGACTATACACGAATTATAATATATTATTATACGATATGGATGATGTCGGTAATTAGGTACTATAAAAACAAATACGGGTATATGACTATGTATGTGCGTGTACCGTTGTGAACGGAATTTTGATGGTTGGTCCAACGTGTAATATTTGCATTAAAACCACCGCAGATGGAATTATATCGAGTACTGGGTAGTAATAACTATATTAATATTACACATGACATAATACGTATAATAATATTATATAGAACACAACGTATTGAATTCGGCGACGGTCGATACAGATATTTCCGCCGGATGAAGGATGACTCGTGCGGGCCCGCGTCACTACGACGTATCCCGTTTGTATGCCGCTATCTATATATCAGTTAATAAGTAATACATCAACATCCTAAACATCAGCGGGAGCGCAGAGGAAAATAGGTAGTGCGGCTAGTTCTTGTGGTATTACGATATCATACATATTGTTATATTCTTAATGTTTTATATAACCAATCAGTTAATATGACAAAACAAGTGGTCCCTTTGATGTTGCAAAGAAATGATGTCTATACTGTTTATAATATATAGTTCATCATATTTCTTTATCTTTTGGTCCCGCAGCCGTGATCTGGACGTCCTTGGCTGGAAAGTCACGATATTACCTGCAGAGTGATTGCCGTACCTATACTTTTTGTAGGCGTGTTGCACATGCGTGGTGTACGAATTTTGTGTTGTATGTTTTACGTGTTTTCTATTATTTTTTTAGTAATTAATTTGAGTGAATCGGCCGCGATGATCTAACTGAATCTAACCCACGAGACCAGACTACGCGCGTGGGCCGTTTTAGCTTCGAGCGTGTTATGGTAGGGGCCAGGATGTTGATGATCTAAATTATCTAAGAAAATAAAATTTAAACGTGTTTAGAAATCTACATGTCCCAGTCGTTAGTAAAGTGTAATATTATTGTAAGTAATAAAAGTTAAATAAGTAGGTACCTAGTCATATTAATGTTTTATATTTTACATTGTATAAACATTAAACAAATAGTCATAGTTATTATTGAATTTATCAGTCTTTAAAAAATACCAAATTCAGATTTTTTATGATGTGTTAAACTCCTTGTCAAAGTCATATTTTTAATTTTAAGATGTTTTAGAAGGACATGTTATTATTTTAATTGGTGTTGTTATTTTAGTACCTTCCTATATGTATAGAGAGACGTATTTATTTACTTATTGTTGTCTATACTTAATGATGCTTGTGAAGAACTTTTATGTTTTCATCATAAGTGTATAATACAAACGTATCTTTAATATTTTTACGAATGCTTGCATGTAATGTTAATAAACTAATAAGACGTTATAATTGCCTATTTAAATACGCATATATGTATATTATATATTTTATTGTTTAATGCAATTTAATAATTTCTGAATAAATTAAATTACACAACCTAGTAAATATATTATATTCTGACACTTATATTAAATTAAAATAGACGATCACTAAGAAACGCGATACCCGTTTGAACTACATATACAGGACATTATAGGTAGTAGTTACTCTTTTTTTTAATACAAGTATGTTTGGAATTTTAGAGGTCCTTACGATAAAAATTATATGCAGCTATGATTAAATAAATATATTATAACTATTAGGGCAGCGGTTCTCAAACTGTTCTTCTCGGAGCCCTAGGGCTCTACGAGAGTAGTCTAGGGGCTCCGTGGCTCCCTGAAAATATCTGTATTAATTAAATTTAAATTATTAATATTAGTTAAATAATTTGTATATATTATTCGTATTTTACAGAAAATAAAAATAAAAAGCAAATCATTTACAATTGACATCATTTTTTATGAATTTTTGTTGTCTCATATAGACATTTCTGATTTTTGGGGCTTCGTATTTTTTTTTTTAGGAATATAAGGGCTCCGCGAACAAAATAGTTTTAGAACCGCTGACTTAGGGTTTATGTGGTATAGGTACATGGTACATATACCTACTAACAAACAATTTACTACATAGTACACATTCAATATTATTTTTTTTAATACTGTCGAATAATTTTATACATAACATCTATTTTTAAACTAATTATTATTTATTACTAATATAAACTAATATTGCTATGTGAATGTTGTGGTACCTATTTCGTTGAATTATTTAAATTTAAATTATATTTAAGTATATGGACAAAATGAAATAAAAAATTATTATGATATGTTTAATACATTCATATGTTTGAAATTACTACTTTAACTAAATTTTTCAAAATACAACAAATCGATAAGTGTTTGCGTCGACCATCGACTTAATATAATATTATTAAATTAATGTAATATAAAAATAAGCATTCTCTTTTATTTTGTATACCTATACATATGAATATATATTATACAGTATAGCTAGGTAGGTACATCGACATAATATTATATGTATATTAAGAATACCGTAGAACACTAAAACTCAATGCAATTAAACATAAACTATTCAAACCGTTATTAAATTCTCCAAATAATATTATTATGTTGTTCAAATGCATACATTAAAATTATAACTTAAAATATGTACTTTATTTAATTACATATTATGTTATTATACAATTGTAGTAAGTACTGAATTTGTAAAATTTGTGAAATAATAAAAATATTATAGAATGCATATTTTATTATATTTATATAACAATATTTGATAACACAATCATTAATTGTATTATCAAATAAAAATCATACACTTAAAGTAAATGATGCTATTTGTTCTATTATGTTAATATTATTTTATCACACTTCATCAACTCTAAACTCGACGTAATTTCTATAAAAATATCTATAACTTGTTCTTAAATAGTAAATACTTGTGGAAGTTATGGAAGAATATAATTATTTTATATTGTAGTCATAGGTGCTTATTGTGTTTACAAAATGTATATATATAAATGTGCATCCAAATGTAGTCGTCTGTACTTTTTATTTATATATTTTTATCCCTTTTATGTTTAAAACTAAATCAACTTTTATAAAATATATACCTACAATATTTTTTTAAAAGCATTACGACAATATCAAAACAGTACAAAATATGTATAAAAATACATCTTATTTAATAGTGACAATTAATGTTCATGTTATTTATTATTTTAATCTTATACTATTTAAGTGATGATATGTGTATACCTACTGTATATGTTTGTACTCGTTACTTTAAAATGTGTTTAACTATTCAGTAACTAACACAATATATATAATACATAAATAATATAAGAAATAATCTTGAAAAACATATTATTATATTTAAGCTGATTTTAACATTTCATATATTTTATTAACTATACATGAACATCGAACTTAAAAATAAAAGGATTAAAAGTAGGAATGCACTGCATTTTAATTGCTTGTCTAGTTGTTTTGCTACCACGCTGTGCTGGCAAATAATGGCATATCAGTTTAGGTATTACCTAATATTATACTACTGTCTATTTTGTATTGTACATATTTTAAAAGGAATAATAAATTATTGTATTTAAAAATAGATCTTACTTATTAACATAACTCAGTTATCAGAAATGCATGGATTATCGTTGAGATATGCTTACATTGTTTTAACGATTTTTAGTATCTACTTATTATATCATATTGCATATAGTAATAATCCTTGAAATAAATGTTGTTTACCTATTTAATTAAATGGCCTAGTATTTTAATTTTATGTTACGGTATTTGATATTTGTTTTTGTTGCTATCCGATCTCTGAAAAAAGAAATTCATGGGATAAAGGTAATACGTATTTTACTAGTTTCTTGCAAATCTGAGTGCTATTTTATCAAACTAGTATTAATTTTTCGACGATTGTGTAACGTTGAAAGGACAGCCAGTCTACGCGCGTCTGTAAGATGACAACACAATGGCCGAAAGCAGGTTTACAGTCATTTTGTTTTCGTAAAAGTATCAATGCGCGTATAGGTAGTAGGGTAGGTATCTACCTACTAAAGTGTATTTTTTTTTAATTTTTCACGATTTTGATACTCGTTATTTAATTTAATTGTTTGTAATGAGAAGCTCTGTATGTATCAATCACATTTACATATATCTAAAAATTGTTATTTATTTTAGTCTATTTTAAGAGCGTAATCAGTCCAAGAAATCACTGAACCGCTCTATGCAGTAAGATAATTAATACCGACAGGTGACAACAAGATAGTTAAGATTTCAATGTTTCTACTAATATTTATTGTAAAAATTTCTTAGGTACCTTCGTTTTTTTTTTACTAAAGTAAAAATATTGGTTTATTGTATACGTTACGGTTGATATCGTGGTTAAATTCAGCAATATCCAGATTTTCATCATTTTATGAAATAACATTTTTGGGGGCCCTTCTGAAGAAATGCATCCTGGGTCCTTTAAGTACCAGGCCGACACTGGTTACGTAACGAGTTTCTTTTAGGGAAACATGATGATAATTTGATCTAATATTGTTTTAAATATAATAGGATTTTAGAAATAGTGAAATGTGTATTAATGAGACAAAAATGTTTCTTACGAACTACTACTATTGATCACTAGAGTTTTACCTATAGAGATACCTATCTATATATCTACTTACATAACTTATAAAATGTCTTGAACCAAAAGGTTATCATTTATATTCATATTTTAGCCAAAAATTAATCCTCGGTTTATAGTTTTAATATAATAACATTTATATTCATATTTATATTAATATTTTAATAACTTTTTTGATATTAATTATTAATAAAAAAAAATCTTTATGATAATCATTTTTAACGCATAAGTTTCAATTTTCTTTGTTTGGAAGTTATGTGCAAACTATTACAAATATTGTATAAAATAAATCAGTAAATTTTAATTTATGTTCTGTAATAATAAATGCAAGTTAAAAATAAAATAAATTGAATGAAATAAAAAATAGATTTTGAAGTGACAATATATACATTATGTTTACAATTAATGACCGGTCGCGGCGGTTGGATATTAACTGCGAACACAATACATTTATGACAGGTAGACAGTGATTAAATGTTATGAAAACATATTTAGCGATTTACTAAGTTCTGTTATTAATCAATAATTTGAAAAGATAGAATTAGGTAACGCATGAAAAAAATTTGATTTGTTTATTTTTCATTGGTTTTTATTAAAACATATTTGGTATAAACTTGCAACGTGTCAATATTTTGGATAATTGTGTAATATTTTTAGCTGCAACATTTTTGTCCTATATATGTATATGCATATTATGTAATAAAGTATTTATATCAATTATAATACTGACTTAATTTGAAATAGATGTAGTTAGGTAATACGATTTTAAGGCAAAAAAATTACGAGTTTATTTTTATTTTTAATGTATTTTGATATCTATCAATTGATTGTGTTATAAAACAAGTTAATTTATAGTACTTATCTAATTAGAAGAAATATTGGCAACATAGTTCCTTCTCCGGTCCTCGATACCATAGGAAAAAAAAAGTACTTATCTAATAATTTTTTAAGTTTAGAAAAATCGTTTAAAACAATTGACTACGTAATATGAGTTTATAACAGCACGCATTAATCAATATTTGTGTGCACCTGGACAAATTTTAGGCTTTTCAATAACTATTTATTATATAGTATTGGTTATAAGTTATAACCTTTTATATGGTGCCTGTACATAATGATTATAAATAATAAAGTCACACGTGTAACGTGTTATAGTAAATGTTGAACTGTAAGTTGTAACCATTAAAATGTCTACCTATACCTATATATTCAAATTTAATGTTAGTGTATTTGTACTAAATAACGAGTACAAAGTTTTTAACGGAAAATATTGATGTTTACACCTTTTATTTTTTATTACTCGCAGTTAATAGTACCTAATCAATTGGGAGCTGTAGACTTTTTTTTACGAATTATCTTGATTTTGAAGAGTTAAAAATTATAAGCATTAAGTTTGAGTTATCTAATTACTATATTATGTACAATTTGTGAAGTTTTAAAACTTAACCTAACTCTATTTAAATAAGTATATATATACATATATATATATGTATATATACTCATCTGTCATTACCAATTAATTATTATTATACACTGAGTCCTTATAATATATTGTTAAAATAACTTATATTATAAAATGTATTTCTTTAGAATAAAAAAAGTATAAATAAAACATTCTATAATAATTTTATATATTATATTAATATATTTTATTACAAAATACATATTTTATAATACAAAGTGTTACTTTAAATATATTTTCAGTTTCTTAGTTTTATAAAATGTTTTAAACACTTTTAAGCGTACCTATAAAAAATCATACTAATAAGTTTTAATATAAATACATTTCTGGTATATTAATAATGCGATATAAACGAATACATATATTTATAGTGACTAATCGTTTCATTTATTTTTGCTTAATAAGTTAAATGAAAAAATATTTAGGTTCATTAATGTTATATTTTTCGGAGGTTGTATCGGTTCAAGAAACGACAAGTTATTTTTATTCAATTATTTAAATAATAGTGGCGTGGTGTGGTACAAGGGCTAAAATAACTAGTCAATAAAAAATGAAACAAGGAACTACATACGGCTGCGACGTGTCTATATTTATGATGGTAATCGTTGTTAGTCTATAATTAATAGTATATCGTAATACGATAAAATATTTTTATTAACCATTTAAATAAAGTACGTGATATGCAAAATAAATTACAATAATAATTGCATAACTTGTTAATTAAAAGATAAAAATATATTATACGATTCATAATTTTTATTTATAATGTTATCTTTTTTGTTTTGCTATTAAACGAACGCCTTATTCAGTGAAAACGCAATTTAATGTACATTTAATTTTAAGAATTTTTAGCTGTATTACAGTGTATACTATTACAGTATTACTATATTATACTATATAGTATATAGTGTATATTATGATATCTAAGGTTAGTGATGCAATTTAAAAATATCATGTCCACATACAACAGACTCATTTAAAATACCTATTTAAACGATATATTATTTAATTAAGTAAATTAAATGTCACTTTGACATATTTTATGTATACATATATAATATATACGTTTAGTTATGTAGGTATCTAATAACATTGAATTATAAACCTATTTATAAACTAGCTAAGGTTAGCTAACTTGTTCTTTTTTTGCACTGCAAAACCAATAAAATGAAATCATTTAATTTGAATTTTTAAATCGTTTTGGCAGCTTAGAGGTGACGCACGGTAACTGTTTAAATTGCAAGTGTGTGGTGACTGGCGAATAGTATAAATTAAATTATAAAATTTCAATTTGTACGTACATATTACATTTATTATGTACGTCATGTTCATTAGAATAGGATTTATTAGTTTTTTACAATTGTAGTTGTATTGAACTTATTATTTAATAATACGTACGTATGCCTCACAACGTATACTGTACAGTATAATATGTTTATCTGTGGTCTACGAATATAGCTTACTATAATCGGCGTTGATTTTCCAGTGATTATATCGTTATTGAATAAAATTGGATAACTTTTACAGTGCAAGGAAAATATGCCGAGTATTAGGCCTATAAAATATGAGCAATATCATCGTGCAATCATACCGATTGCCCAAAGAAATATCCAATCCGAGCTGCCGGGGAACACGACATTTTATTTTCTCTACTTTTCGAGGTGTCAAGGTGGAGTTCTTGGACTTAGCAAATTGATTGAATATTTAATTCGTGAACTGCCATGGCCCACAGTGATACTTTCTACTGATGTTTTACATATTAACACGATCCAAATATGTACAGATATCAGGAAAGCTCTTTTGATTAAAGTTTTCAATTATTATTATTCTAATATTATCTACTATTTATTATTTAATACTTGTTTTAGAGTTTATTTAATAATAATAATAAGTTGTAAGTTGCCACTCGTGTAGGTACTAGCTATACTGGCTATAGGTACTATTTTAATATATCTATTAATATTCAATATTATTATTATTAACGTTTTTTTTTTTATAACAAACTATACTCAACCAACATAATAGTTCCTCAATAATTTGAGAATAGAGAGAATAGTTGAAGAATTATATCTAACGAACATATTCTGCAACAGAACTATAATATTCACTTAGAACTAGTCAATCAATTTATTAGCATTAAATTTCACAATATTACATTGTATTAAGAATATTTAAATCAAAATATTTATTTAAATTTAAATTGATTTATAAGTTATGACTAACCTTGTTTGCAGAATCGTTCTGGCAGTATGATATCTACTAGAATTTATTATTGAAAAATGCAGTTTAATCTCATGGTTCATGAAAAATAAAAATGTAAATAATTAGTTTAAAATATTATCTACCTATTGCATTAAAAAATTATTCATATACCCTAATTTCTTTTAAAGTTTTAAACGCATATATACAATTATAATTATATGTTTGGGTTATTTATAAATTATAATAATTTATGGAGACGTCATGATATAGTGTGTATTGATTATTAAGCAGTCTAACGTGCTTAGTTGTGCTATAAGCCGTTAGATAGCGCTAGAATTATACGGATATACTACAAGGTGAAATATTAAAATATTGGCATTATAATATTATAAATATTATTATTAAAATGTGAAAATAATACGAATAAATATTGAACGTTACAAATATAAAATGCTAAAAACTTTCAAGAATAAATTGAATTATTATACGCTCACACAAGAACAGAAAATTAGACCTATAGCTGGTACATTGAAGTGGATAATTATAAAACTTCATTTATTTTTCAAAATAACACTTGATACCTACAACTGTACCTACAGTAGAATGGTTACCCACTTGCTATTTTTTTCTGATAAATAAAATAATTTACTTATAATTAGTGTATTTTAATTTGATCATTACCGTAAAAAGTTAAACCATTTAACGGTTTTACCGTTGATGGATTTTGTTTTGGAAAGCAAATTGGTGAATGCTATATTAGTATGTTTTCTAAATTAATGTTTTAAAAATAAACAAGTGAAAAAATATTAAAATTAATATTACACACTTTTTAGGATGAGGCATTTTTAATGTGAAAAACAAAAGTAATTTCATCAATTTACATATGCCTGTCAATTACACTATTTTCGATTCTTCCGGAAAAATAATTAAAAACCGATATCTTTAAAGCTTTTATAACTTTTTAACCATCAAGAACCGGTAAATCGGTGTAAACTTTTAGGTATACTCACAAATTTCAAAACCAAGTGGTGAAATCATTTAAGTTTATCTTACCATTATGAGGACGATGTCTTCGCTTTGGTTTTGTAATTTTATATAGACATTATACAACTATTATGAAAATCCAGTTGATTTTTGTTCGTCGTTAGCGTTTAAGCGGTGTACGTACCTATGGTGTTCGTTGAAAATTAGATTTATGGTTAAAGTTTTGCAACATCAGGCCGTGTTAAATTAAAATCGAAATTTACACTTTTGAATGGCTTGGTTGTGTTTTTCATTTACGCGTTAATATTGAAATGAAAAAAATCCCACTGTTGACGTTTTTGACAGGATCTGCTAGCGTCAATTTCGGCAATAGGCTATGGCTTTAGATAAAGTTAATTTTTTTTCCGACAGTATTATGACAATGAGCCGCAATGGGGGACGGACGTTATCTACCCTTATCATCTATGACGACGGGGTTTATTATTATTATTTTTTTTTCATGCAAACTCGACTGAGTCGCTGGTTGTATTATAATAGCTGAAGGGTCTCTTAATTGATATTTATACGGTTAATGTCTGTTTTCGATTTAGAGTGGACTGGGAATGAAGGCCATTTTATTGTTAGATTTTTGTTCGGGAAATCGAAATAATTCCGATTCTCACGTGTCACGTCCACAATGCGCGATGTCTATAATAATTGACAAACCAGCCAGTGATGAATGCTAAAATACGAGTAATACCTACGATATAATAATAATAATAATAATAATTAATATCCAAGAATGTGATAATTCCGATAAATCATACGCATATTATGCCGTTTTTGTAATTACGTGTACGTGATAATGAGTGTCAACCACCGTCGCCAAGGAGTTTCAGGTTTAATTTCAATCGATTACTCAAAATCCAATCGGATCGTGTATAGGTATATATACTATATATATTTGGTTTATTGTTTTACATAACAGAAGCGCATTTCTTGAGAAACGATCGTGTATTTGTACTAACAAATATAAAACGTAAATGACTCATGGTCTTAGTATAAATAGTGTTTTAATTTTAATCGTAAATAAAATTTATTAATTTAGAATACATAATAAAATCTAATGATAACATTGTTGTCAATTATACTAAAATACAGTGTCTATACGCGAAGTGAAAAATTCCACAACGTTGTTAATTAAAATTTTTCCACATAACCACGATTAAAGAGTTCTTTTATTTAAATTTCGTTTGAAAAAATACGAATACATTTTTAAATCATTACTTAGTGTTATGATAATGAATTAAAACAAACATCATTATTGATTGCTGCTAAAAACGTATTACCAATATTATTATTTTTATACGGTGATATCTTTATGAGTAAATTTAATTTCAAATGAATTAATTTTGTATTAATTGATGGGGGAGCACGTTATATATGATAAAATTAATAATAATAAATTAATAATAGTATAGAATGTAGCATTTACATAATTATATGAAAAATTATAGTATGCCTTATATATTATTAAGTTGGGGTTTTTGATTTAATCAATGTAATTGACTTATATTTATGAGTTCAGAATGACGTATTATAAAATACGATACATACTAAAAAAAACATTATGTTGAAACGAGTGATAATATTTAAATACTGTGTGTCTGTGTTTGGGTATTATTATTGGTAAACGTGAAAGTACAATATTATACACGGCAACAGTGTAGGCAATTTATATATTTCTGTGTAATATATATTGCACGTATTTACTTACAAGGATAATATTGTTAAAAACATAATATTATTTACTATTAATGTTGTAACATAATATTACATAATAATGTACAGAAATATTTACATTTGCATAAAATTGAATTCTTAAGTAAATACTATTCTAATTATAAAGGGTCAGTGATAGAACTAGAGTAAAAATGAGTATCAATTATAAAATCCCATAGTCAAAAGCGTATGAAATGTTTTAGCAATTAATATCATTGCAACTTTGGATCTTATTAAATTTCCTAGGATAAAATTCATCCGAAAAACTAAAATTATAGAAATTTTATAAGCTGCAATTTGAATTCTACTTTTTAAAAGTCCACAGTTTATAAATTATTTTTTCTTTAAATTATGAAAATATTATTAGATCTTCATTTTTTGTTAGATACCTACTTTTACAGTGATTATTGTATTCATAAATAATATAGGGATTATTTATAATAATTAATGAACAGACAAATTAATATTGTTCTGAAAAAGATCATTTATGGCATTTAAAACAAGGTATTATAATCCTATAATTATATTCTTATATGTATTGTAAGTTATAACCAAAATTTAAAATTAAAATTCTAAATCTATTTTTCTGCAATTAAATTTTAAAATTTAAACCTTGGTCAGAAAATCTACTTAAATTAAACGATTAAAATTTTTCATGTAACATTTCTACTTAACTTCATTATAATATATTTTTTAATGGGGAATTCAAAAACCATAGATATAATATCTATATATTATTTAGAATTTATTTTTAAATGGTTGCTGACATTTGAATAATTTATATTATGTATATGTATATATTATGAATACACTGATGTTTTGATTTATATGAAATAAATTTACTTATTATGCTCAACATTTTTTAACGGTGTGCACCAGGATTCAAGAGAGACATATAAAGTGACAAGTACCTACACCTAACTACAGATCGGAGTGTCAGGTGGAATATAAAATGAAAATCAGTTATACAATAAATTATTTTTAACAGATTATATTATATAACATAATATTATAATGATTATTAATTATTAATAATAAATTGTCATATCATCGTAACGGTGCAGATGTCACTGAGGTAATGATTATTATTTTTATTTTAAAACACAATATGCGCACGCCGAATTATTATCGACCCGTAGTACACTTATATTATTGTGACGCAACACGTAATATATTAGTCCGTCTGCAAAAATTCGGAGGCTTACTCCATACGATACGAAATTTCGGTAATCGGAGTCACATTTTTACTGCACGTCATATTGTGCTATTGTCGGCGAAAATCGTGCAAGTTTTTCCGTTCACCCAGTTGGGCCACTGCGTATTCGACGTCAGGAAATCGAACGTTGGCGTCAGGCACCGGAAGCGGTCGGCTAGTCAAAACGATCTTCCGGATTTGTAGTCGGTCGTGTTCCGATGCCACCGGACGTCGCGGTCGGTTTCGTAGGGCCGTCCATCGCTTTTCCGACCAACTGTCTGTCGGGAGTTGGTTCACGACACGTACCGGCGTCGGCTGCTGCTTCGGCGTGACAACGAGCCGACCGGCTGTGGTGAGCTGGCTGTCCACGAGTCGATCGTGTGTCGGTTGCAGACTTTCTGTGAGTGCATCACTGGTTGGTTGCAGACTTTCTGCAACTGCATCATTTGTTGGTTGCAAACTTTCCACGTGTCCGTCATCCGCCGGCTGTAGATTTTCCGCGTGTCCGTTATCAGTTGGTTGTAGACTTTCCACGTGTCCATCACTGGCCGTCTGCTGCAGTCCGTTTACCAAATCGTCGACTGCAATCGATATGGTAGTCGCCACAGCTTCCGCTTCTGTTTCCGATTCGGTAGTCGTTGCTGGGTCTTGCTGTTGGTACGCGTCTTGTTCATCTTGTATATCCGTCACGTCATCAGTGACTGAATACGTAGCGACCGAATCAGGTTTGTCGAAGTCATCCAGCGACCATTTCTTGTCTGGATTAGCAAAGAACAACGCCGGTGGTGGGAATCGGACGGCCGTTAGCATGTGAACGCTCTCTTCGCTGGCCATCGGAATTTCGGGAAGCGTAACGCTGTCCACGGTTATCCGCCGCTCACTTGCTTGCTCCACCAGGACACAGCTGACCGTTGTCGATAGCGACCACCAAAACGTCTGTACGTAAAACGAAAAAAAGAAAATGTATAATTTACTTGAATTAGTCTGAAAATTTTGTATAAGTACTTCCGAAAGGTAATAATCTTTCAAATATAATAATATAAAAAAACAGTTGTGGAACGATGTTTATGTGTCAGCATCACAGGTGCAATTTTTATGAAATCTTTAGAGGAGAGTACGATGAGTAGAACATAACACACATCATTTACAAACGATTTTTTTATGCATCTTATTTTAGGGGATGGTTAAACTACCTACTTGAGAATTTCGTACGGATTTGACAACTTTTGACGAAGCTAAGCTCACAACCAAACTCCATTTCTCCACATATTGCACAGATGCCATAGCCATATGAGTATAGGTAAACGTAATCTATATTAAGGAAATAGGAAATAATCGAGGAATATACTATATTAAATGGGTTATCGGTGGAATTAATTTCAAAATCGGGTTCGGTCGCGTTTTAATGAAATGCTATGCAGGTTCATGTTATATTAAAATTTTAAACTATTGGTTTGATGCGCACGCGGACCGCATAGGAACTCAAAACTTCATTACTTCATCTGTTTTGTATTAAATTTTATTTTTTATAAGTATAAGCAACTTGGTTCCGTTCGACCATACAGTAGGTATTTTGAGTGGGTTAGGTACTGTAAAGGATGTGTACCTATATTTTGAATTGATGATATAATTATTGTATATTATGTTTATAGAAAACTATTCTGAGCAAAGATTGTTTGTCGCCTAACATTACTGCGTAATTTAATTATGTTATTACTATTCGAGTAATGTATTTTATAATTAGTAAATATTAATAACTACTGTATTAAAAATCAAATAGTTTGAGACAAAATATTTTGAAAAATTTACTATGTATAATGTCGAAAAAATTTCATATTCAAACGTTCATAAAAAAATTATGTGATTTTCCGGTAAACTTTTTTTGTCACAATTTGAAAAACGTATGAGGAATCTTTTATTACATTTTCAAACATTTTGACTAATCAATTTTTTTTATTGATATTTATAGAAAAATAATAAAAAATGTCAAATGTCTAAAAATAGCTAAAAAAATGTCGTGTTGAAAATCACATACTGTGTAGAAATATTGGTAATATAAAAATTTTGTAAACCTAGACACCATGTAGGTTGGATCAGTTAGTTAGTTTGTCAATTTTGCACTGCCATACAAAGTGTTTATTTTACTTAAGCATTCTTATTTCATTGTATTTATGATTGGTGCTCGTTTATACGGTAATTACCTACTTTATATATTTAAATGATCCTGAGTGAAACATTAGGATTTCGAAATGAATAATCGAAAATTGAGTTTCAGGAGAAAAAACTTTGGTTTTTTTTGTAAATAAAAACTAATTTATTTAAAACTTCGTGAAAAATATTTTGTTTAATATAATATATTAAAAAAAAAGAAATTTATTTTTCAAACACAAATAATCACAATAAAGGAGAACACGCTTGAGACTATCTATGCTTATAGATAAAAATCTAGTAATTAGCAACCTATTTACATGACTATTGTTTTCGTAACGTCGTAGGCAAGCTATTAGAAAAATAAATATATATACTTTTAACCGAAAGTATTTAAAATAAAAATAAAAATACTTACGATTTGTATGAAGATAGATTGAGTAATCATGTTTCTTGGCTCAATTGTAGTACTTCTATTAAGTCTGCATGCGCACACACTGATAACTATCTATTCGATACTTCCCCAGTTAAACTCAACCATTCATTTATAAATATCAATTACCGTTTCGACGTTAATGATTGTGTTAATTGCACACTTGTGTAACATATATATTCTATGTAATTTAACAATATTAATATTGGATATGTCTTTGTTCCGGTTTGATTTTATTTACATCACTGCGCGTTAATTCTATAACTTTTTCTTTTTCATACCAATTAAAGACAATCATCTTACATCGCCCCCCCCCCCAAACTTATTATCATTAGCACCTATAACTTACTTTAGCACGTATACATTTATTTATAGATTAGATATTTACGACTTGTTGACGATGACATTTATCGTTCCTTATTGGAATATCAACCCTTCAAATTATTATTTATAACTAGAAAACTGTTTGAAATATTGTAGTAGGCAAGTGATGATATACGAAACAATACAGAGTACTATATTTTAGGTACCTATGAGTTATGACGATCATATTGTTGCACTTTTTTTACTAATTATTATATGATCGTTTGGTGATTACAATAGTATTAATTTATTTAGAGTTAATAACTTATTAATTGAATTATTAATCATGTAGAATATGTAGTATAATTGGCAGTAAATTGGATTTAACTTATCTTCAGAGAAGGTAATTAAAACTATAATCGTCTAACATATATTATTATTTGTGTTTATTAACGTTGAATGAGTATGATATAAATTATCTACACTCAATTCTATTTTATATTCATATAAAGTAGATTCGTTTATATTTTTAAATTTAATTTAAAATAGAATGAATACTTTGAAACATGCATTTTAAGGAGGTTAGGTATATGATTTGTTGAACTATATTTTTGAAGTATAAGAAAAACACAAGTGTTATAATAAATGACATTCTCTTTTTCTCTTAATATATTCACTATAAGTAACATACAATTAGTATTATGGATTAAGGTCATATTTACATTATAATTTATAAATGTTTTGTACAAGATATTAAAACAGATAAATAGGAAACTTCCATGTGTAAAATACTGTATCACGACGATTAGACATCTTAGCATATTTATTATTTAGTATGTTTGGTAGCATAAGTAGGTATTTGTATTATATCAATCAAATACCTATCAATATAATAATATTATCAATGGCTCCAAATTAATTGTACCTATAAAGTTTTTTATAGTTTTATACGTTGAACACAGTTTGTAACAAAAATCAGATAAGTAAGTTACAGGTTGAGCATAAACCATGATTTACCGTTACTATATTAATTTTAAGTTCTTAAAATATTACATATATCATTAAACTTTTGTCGAAACTTTTGCATCGTTTTGGTGACAAGCAACACCAATGAGATCTAAGTTGTTTTGGCTAAATTAAACTTTAATTAAAAATAGTTAAAATAACTTTTAACTGCGAATAATTTAATTATAATGAGGTATTAATAATATGATGATGAGTTTGGAATGTTGAAATCATTTTTTAAATGAATTTTGAAAAGTTGGATTATGCTGGAATATACCTAGTGATATTAAAATAAAATAGAATCAAATAGGTGACGGATTTCACAGTAGCTACAAAGGATAAATAAGTGATTAGTCGACTGGATGGTTCATTAAACTGTATCTTTTAACAATCAAAATTAAAAAAAGTACTAACGATTTGACAACATTTTATTTTATTTTATGTTATGACAAATAACATTTTGAAAATAAATAATATTATGTACAATATGTATCATTATAAATCTTATGTTTTAAATTTGTACTTTTTAGAATAATAGTAGGAATAACAATAAGTTGTAGTAATTGTATATTATTTTTATCAATATTTAAAATTATTTAATTTTTTTTCAAACGAATGAGTGGTTGATTAGTTATATGATGTATATTGTATATTATTAATTTCTCGTTTGAAATTTGATTTGAAAAATATTCTGCTCTGACGTATGAGATTATAAAATAATGTATGCTTTGCCTATATTTCATAACTTATAATTATTTAAATTTAAGTTTAGAGGAGTGGTGTGGCAAAAATGTACACCGAAATATATTTATCTACTACAGTACTACTATACTCATTTAAACTTTGAATAGTAATAACATAATAAATATTCATTTGAAATTCACAAAAAAATATTCTGCTTTGGATCATGAACTTAAAAATGTATGATGTCATTGAAAAAAAGTAAAAACTTTAAAATGATAAGGATAAAAATAGTAAATAATTAAATTTGGTTTTATAAATATTGTTTTGCAATGACTTCATATAAGTAAAGTATATTTTTATATAAACGTTAATACTTTTTGAATTAAATGTTAATAGAATCATCCTGTAGGAGTTAAAGAAGACGAATAAACACAACTATACCTATGTATTTTAATGTTTGTTTTCACGTATAATTTAAAATTGTTTAATGCATAAAACACTTTTTTTTGTTTAAACCTTTGTGGGATTTATTTCGTAAAATGTATCCTGATTTATTTAAATAGTATAATTTTTATATAAAAGAGCAATTCATGTTGTAAACTAGTTTTTTTTTTATCATTAACTTATTGTTTCAAAATAAATGATATTTACTAAATGTCATATAGAATGTTAAATTATAAGTATTAAATATGCATATATTTTGCATTGTGATATGCTTGAGAGAACAGTGTTCGTAATCGTGGACGAGGAAAAAATGTACTTTTCAACAAAAAATCAACAAAGAATTTAAATAATTATATATTAGTAGTTTCCTGCACCGACAATGTGGATGATTTTGCACTGCACGAAAGCATTGTTACATAACAAAAATATAAATTATGCGGATACCTAGTTTTAATCTTAATCATTAGTTTTATTTGAGGTTTACTAATTTATAATATATTAGTAAACTTTAACATTTTTATTTTTTTATTTCCATATCGGTATTTATATACATGTGCTAATTACGAAAATTGCATTACTGAATTTTCTAAAGTTTCCGGGCTTTAATATCGAAGAGCCTAGATATTGTAGCATAATAGTCTCCTTCGTATTGGATCGTTTGTGCGCATTTCTATAAATGAAAGAGGGTACTTAGGGCAAGGGATTGGTATATAGTATACTTGAAAACTCTGCCATTAAGTCTATGGGAGGTTCACCCGCAATATTCTTACGCATCAAAGCCAAGGATCATGGACATTGTTTGGAGGTTTAGATTCTTGGAACTAACTTAACTGGGCCCATTTCCATTTATAATAACGTTGCGGAAGCACATGGTGAAGGATATTAATTATGCTTCAGAATATTTTGTTGCCTCTGGTTTTAGTAATAATTAAAAGACAAGTAACTTTTTAGTGCTTGTATATTATAGTATTATATTATAACATCAAATAAATCCACAGAACCCATTACAATTGTTATTGACATTAAGTACATACCTCTACATACATATATAATAATATCATTAATATGCATAAACCATATAATAGATAATGTCTTTCTCTCGAACTCGTATCACGGTTATTGAGTTGAAAATTATGCACTTTCGGCGTTAACAGTGTCCTTCGATACGACTATAAGATTGTTCACATAAAAACAATATATATGTTATGACATGTCCATTTATTATATATTTTCTTGTAGTTGTTTGAAATTATTTTTACTACACAACAATGATACTATGGGTAGCTGCAGGTACCTATAATGTTGGTATAACATATAAAAAAAAGATCGTATACATTTTTGCCCAAAGGCATGCGCACTGCTGTCACGTTTAACTTCCGTATCGACGAATTCCCGTGTCTGGAAACATTATAATATTTTGTTATGCATCCTCGTCGGACAATACGGTACATTATACGCATATGCAGCGTAATTGGATTAAGAATGTAATGTCCTCGAACGTTCATTTCACTATAATATGTATAGTATGTATGCGACAATAAAATCCTGAAAATTACCCGAAGGGGCCATCTGGTTTTTCAATCTGACACAGCCGATGGACAAACCGCGCGCGTGTAATACCCGCTGATAATATTGTTATATTTTCTTTCGTTACCTACATATTATTATTATTATTTTGATCACATTTATTACCGTAGGTTCTAGAATACCGTGCTACAGCGTTATATTGTTATTATTATTATTATGATTGATCGTGCGCGGGCGGTGAACATATTTGCTCGGTGAATCCATTAACGGATACAGCCGGTGAAAGGTTCCGACTGTTGTAACCGTGAACGAACGAGCGTCGATGTACATTGAAGTGTCACTAGGCCTTCGATCCATGTCTCTGTAGCAGTATTCCATCGCGATTTGTCAATTACACAGAAAGAAAAAAAAATTAAACGACTGAAAGGGAAAATAAATGTCCAAAATAAATAAATTTTGTTCCAAACATCTGCGGTTCATTTCCTTTTTAGATTGTATCATATATATATATATCATATATTACCTCGAGTATGAAAATGATAATAATACTAGGTAGGTGTTGCTATAATACACAAGTGCTGCATCAGACGCGGTTTGTTTATTTTGCAGTAAGTACCTACCTACAACATTGCTACCTAAAATCTGCTAAACCAGTGTTTCTCAACTTTTTTTACTTTGGTGGCCCCCTTTTTGAATTCCAATTTTTTAGTGACCCTTTACACATATATTTTTTTTATGTACTCACATAGAATATAGATTCATTTCAATATATTTTTTGTGTTTTAAATATTTCAATTTTCTCATCGTGCTGTATGTATAAATTGTAAATATGTCGTTTGAAAAAAAATAATATTTAAATCATACGTTACCTTAAATAATAATTTGGGGACCTCCAGGTTGAGAAACACTGTGCTAAACGATCAAACTCTGTAGATTCATACTTACGTATCGTTTATTTTGCTTGCCTATTAACGTCTGTAATCTATTGTTAAAAGTTAAAATAAAATGAAAATACCAAGTCTTTCAGATGGCGTCAAAGTGTAGGTACAATAGTGATGATCTATATAATACCTACCTATTATAAAATAACCACTGTAATAAAGCCTGAATAAAGCACGGAGCTCGGATCATAAGATTATTCGATCGCAGCAAAAACAAACGGATTTTTCGTGTGCATTAGGCTCCTTATTAGTGATCGTTGTAAAAGTGACACACGCAGCGCAATGGAAGACTACATATATGTTTGCAATTAGCTAATTCGTTTCCAGATTTGACTGGATTTCAATTTAATTGAATTTATTACCATTTGCGGTTCATATCCCACGCGAGCATTACACGTTGGTACACATCATGCGTTTATTTATTGTAATGGTTCCATTTGCTAAACAACCCTGCAGGACCAGCTAATAAATCTTCTCTACTTTCTATATTGTTGACATTACACCATAGCAGGTACTCATAATTTCCAATAAACCCGTACGACTATGTGGAAAAACGAAGTCACAATAAAAATTTAACTCAATATGTGCAGACAGAGTATGACATAATGTCAAACCACTGTACAATATATTACCATAGTCCATAAGTATTGTCTAAACTCTAAATATAATTTTTTTTTATCAGTCACTAATGGTATATATTAACTGTAGTACCTACATAGATATCAACGAAAAATGACCGATATTTATTTTATTATGTAGTTTATCTACCTATAGGTATTTGGTATTTGAGTATTTTATGCCTATTTACCGAGACAGTTTGTGAATCGACTTATACTGGATTTCTGCTGGACTTTCAATATAATAATATTCATCATAGCATATTATTATATTTTATATGCACAGGTGTGTCTAAAGAATCTTAAAATATATTGCGCTCCATTGATATTTTAATAACAACTATTATTGAAACAAAGAAGTTGTTTCTATTAAATTATCACTGATCGATTTATACTAAATATGCCAATGATATAGAATTGGATGTTTATTAAAATTAAAATATATGCATAAATAGAAAAAAAATACGGTCTGTTAGTGGTTTTGATACATTAAAATATCAACGCATATAAATCAGTTCGTTTAGAAAAAAAAGAAATACTAATTTATCATATTTAATTTTTATATAATGTACAGTTTCACTGGTTTCAAGGTCGCTTATCCCAAAATTATAAACTACCTTATTTGTGTGTATACTTCTCAATACAATATCACAACGTAAATTACATTGTCTCTCGGCAATCGGTTGATATACATATATTATATAAAGTAATCCGATCAAGTATTACATCATTTTACTAACGAATTAATTGAATATCTTAACTCTTAAGAGATTTCAATTATATGATAATATATTACGAAAAAATAATAATATTCAATATTTATGCTCATGAAAATTTAAAACCAACACGTTTTATGTTATTTATTTCTTTTACACGCCACAGTAGTAATCGTTACCTATACCAAATCAATCTGTATTAAAAATATTTCTTATGATATAATATAATATAGATATTTTTAAATTTTTAAAATCTTAACAGTATGTTTAAACAACTTAAATTTTTTTAAATAGTTTAATATCATGTATGTGAGTGTGTAGATGTAGATGATGTAATATAGCATTTATGCGTATTCGAGAGAAAATAGCGATGCCAAAATAATGAAAATTGTGTTCAACTGAGAGAAAGTATAACAAAACAATTATGGGTTAAAGGATTTTTTCAATGATTTCATCTCTACAGGTGTCCTGTTTGGAAACACCACTTACCGGAACTTTCGAATAGTTTATTTTTTTCTAACATTTTTGGCATTGTAACCATAGGGGGTTAACTTCTTGTACGCCGGAAATGTTCACGATTAGCCCCCCTACGATTCGTCTGTTGTTCATATATGCTCGAATGAAATATTTATATTCAGTACAATCATATTAAATTGATTATCTTTATTGCGTTAATACCATAATATAAGTATCTAAATTATCTCGGATATTCGATATTGCTTATTTTTAATGCACTTGAACATTTGAATTTACTATGATTCTGAAAAAAATTAAGTGTGAATAATTTATTTTGATGATTAATATTTATAGTTTTTACTCATTTGTATAAAAATATATAGAATTAAAAAACTAGGTCATGTCATAGATAACAATTTAGTTTCTATGTTTTAATAAAATATTATGACGTATTGTTTATAAACGATATACATGTATATAGCGTTCAGATGAAAACTAAAATAAGAGTTATAGGTACCTACTTATATAATAGAATTATTTGCACAATTAATTACAATGAAAATACGTTTCATGTCAATTAGATGTATTATTTTGATAACAATAATGTAACATGTAAGTACCTGAAAATAATCAAATTTTCATTAAAATGATATGCTTTTGAAAACGAAAAACGAGATTTAAAAATGTCGAATAATTGAATACCCATTTATGGGATCTCGTAAAAAATGTAAGATTATAGATTAAAAATATTAAATTGATAATTTTTTTATGTTCTATAAAAATATTTATAGTTAGAAAAAAACATAAATAAAATGCATTTATTCCGTATTGATATGTTCAAAAATGATTTAAGATTAAATATTAAATACACGATATATCATATATATAATATTGTTTGATAATTTAAATAATGGTTTGTTTAATGATTAAACTAATAATAAGATCCTTGTGTCGATGCTTAAAAATGCATTGAAACGTTATTGGTTAGCTACAGGCGTTTGTTTATAGCTATTCAAAAACCTTGATTTCATCTAGTAGACGATGTATTCCACTTGAGCACTTATAGGTGAGAAAAATCGAGGCGTCTAACACCATTTTCAGACTTAGTCTGCGACACATTTATCCGTGACCTGCTGGCAATCAAGCGCAGACACAACTGATCATAATATATAGATGGATAGAAAACCATAAATTATAAAGCAGCCTGTCAATCTATTTAAACCCAAAAGCAGCGCTTAGGTTCTCCTATACGGGTTCAGAATCGAAAAGTCCTTAACATATTGTTATAATTGCTGTGTCAAAACAATGACCGATCTTTGGCCCTGATGTTCGGTCAGTATTTGAGTACGGTGGGCGACAAAAATTATAGTCGAGGTCCATCACATATTTATATAGTACTTGCCTATAATATATACGTATTAAATATTTACACAAATAAGTTTACTTCAAAAAATTTAATATTCAACGACAACTTGAACGTTAGGTAAGCACCTAAATATTTTATTTTGTGTTTTAGAGTTTTTGGCCTCAATATTTTTGTCACTGCAATAAACAGTATAGGATCCATACGCCAGAATTTAAGAGTTATAATATTAACGAATTTGATTATTAAATCATATTTTCAATTGCTTGTATTTGCAAATGTTATTATTTTGAGATTATACCTAGTTTGTATTTTAAATCAAAAATTGTTTTTATAGTTAAACAAATTGAAACAATACTAAAACCCTCTTTGGTAAATCTATTATCATTATTTTTGTTGTATAAGGAATTTACTCAACAATTATTTCTAATGATATTTAAATTTACAATACTATGTTTGACAGGTGCAATAAGTGTCCACTGTCCTGTACAGTCGCGGTGCGTGCCGCGTGGTGTATGTATTTAAGTCGTATGACCGATTATGATTCGTATCAATAAAAATATGTCTTTACTGTCACTAAAGTCAATTTAAATTGCATTAATACGTATATTTAGTTAAGAACGTAATTTAATTAAATATCATATTATTAGAACACAAAAATAAAGATTATAAATTGTTGTCGAAAAAAAATCGATTCTAATCAGTTGAAAAGACAGTTATTAGATTATTCGTTAAAAGGAAAACTATTGGATGTAGTTAATTTGAGGTTAATTTGTTTTCAACCTTTTCCGTTAACTTATCTCGTTGGGGAATTTGAGCTATGTTACGCTTTGTGGTTAGCCCGTGGTAAAACAAAGCATCTATTATAACAATCTAAAAAAATATGTGAGATTTTGGTTTATGGGAAATTTTATGACGTGTCTAATTATTGCTTTCCGAGTCTGTAAATAGCATACAAATTAACCATTCTCCATTAAATTGAAATTCTATAATTTTATTTTATGTTTAAAATTATGCAGTAAAAAGTGTTAATAATTGAATTTAAATGTTTGACGTAACTACTCGTGTGTAAAACAATTATGTAAGACAAAATGTCCAAAAAATTACATATTTATTTTGTATATTAAAATTAACAAATTTTTTTTTTCTTTTTCTTTCTAATTATATAAATTAATCCAATGCTAATGGTCCATAGTTGTTGAAGCGGAAATTCTTTGTAAATTTCAAGACCAATAAAAAAAAAAAAAAAAAACAATTATGTATTTTTCCTATTTCCTAAATGGTATAATAATAACTGCTAAAGCAGATTAATGGGGGAAGGGAGTGTGATAAAATTATGCATTAAAAATCCTAAACAAAAAAAATTTTATACATTTTAAATTAATTATTATGAGCCGTAGACCGCGGTGCACAGCTTGGGAACTGCTATTCTTTACTATTAATCTCAATTAAGTTAACGTTATATTAACATTATAATAATTTTATTAGTACGATCATAGTCTTAATTTATAATAATGTTTGCATTGGAGTTTCACAAAATGTTGTTAAAAATCACGTATTGCTTACATAATTAAGTAATCGTTTAAGGTATAGATTGATATCAAACAAATTTTAATTTGAGAGTAAAACATCTTAAAACAAAGACGTTTTACAAAATAGCACTTGCATTTTTGAAATTAAAATAATAATTTTTTTCAAAATTCATCTGCAATACAATGTATGAGCGTAACATAATATATTATATAATATATAATTTTTCTCTTCTCTTAAAATCGTTGACGAAGAGAAGAAATCCAGTACGACTTTCACACCGTGGGTGTTCAGAGTTCTTTGGTGTCCATTTTTCGTACACTCCACGTGTGACAAAAATATTTTTTGATTGTCATGATTACGATATAGTCTGTAATTATCGGAGAGGCTAAAATAGAACCACGGTCAGCTGATTTCAAAAAAAATATTAGTCATGGCGTCCTCCTGTTAAACGCCTGAGAATAATTCTATACAAATGCTTAATAATAAAATATGAAAACTAAAATCATTTGTGTCTTCTTGAAGGCGATCTACTGATCTAAGCAGTAAACTGTAAGTATAGGTTGAACTACATTTTATTTTTAAGTTGCATACAATGAAGTCGACTATCGGTAAAATGTTTAACAATCATATTATAGCGGACCCAGTGTGTTATCCAATGTGTCTACTGTCAAGGCTATCATCAATTCGTTTTTTCGTTTCCGCATGGCCAGCTCGTTTAATGTTTGTAACAATACGACTGGTTTGGAAATTGGATTAAACTATCAATTTCGATACAGACGTGTATACCGGTAATATTTTTCTGTTGACCGTAACCATTTTCGTCCGACCGAAATCCAACGAATAGAGAGTTAAAGTAATTTGTACGATTTTGATAAGACAGTCGAAGTAATTAAAAATGTCAATGTCGTGTTCCGATATATATTTTATGAGGATATAAATTTGCATTAAAAGCAAAGCATCCCAACTATAAAAACAAAATAACACAACAGGCAAAATTTCAGAAATGTTTTTATCTTTTTGAATTGCAGTAAGTACCTATTATAACGTACCAATAAACGTATTCATAAAAAAGTTGTTATAACGTTGTTAGGATTTTGTATGTCATAAATGCATAAGCTATATTATAGTTATCGTTCATTCGCGTAAACGTTTCTGTTTTTTTTTTTATAAATCGTATGTTAAATGTTGTTTTTAATTTTTTTTTAAATACTCACTTGTTCATAAAGATCCGCGGAATATCTATCCATATAAAATATAAACACGTACTCATGCAATCTGTAAACAATTGCATTTACCTACTTTAACAATACTTAGCTTATATATATATATATATGATATAATTACAGTCGTGTCGTAAATAATATCCAAGTGATTAATATTGATTTTAATATTTTATAAATTTGTTTATTTAAAAAAAAATAAAACTAGTGAAGTTTCAAACGTGTAATATTTAAAGTAGGTACATAATATTTGAATAAACTAGCTCATTCGACGTTTTAATGTAATTTAATACTAATGATGGGTCATTAGCGTAATGAATGTTACGAGAATATATTTCGTTAAGAATTTATTTGGATCTGATTATGCGACAGCTAGGGCAAAAAAATAATTATTGTACCAGCCGAGTTATAATTTTTAATCGAATCAGAATTGTATAATAATATGGTATTATCTACGTTTAATGATTCGATGAAAAAAAAAAAAAAAAACAAAAACCCGATGAATTTAAAACCCTGTAATATCACATACCTATATTTATACCTAATATAAAGTTTATAATATAATAATAATATTATATAGGTAGGTAGGTGCACTGCAGAGGCACAGTGCACATAAATTTAAATTTGAAAGTCGCGCATGCCTCGTGGAAACGTTAATCATTCGCGAGTGTACGCATTGAATATTAGCGTTGTCTATGCGGTTTATAATATTCATACGGTTGCAGATTCCGTAAGGATATGATATAATATTATATACATACGCGTATTATAGCCGGCCAAGGACAGTATTTTATGCTCCAAATGGGTCTGCCGTTTGCAATATCATATTATATATATATATATAGTTATATACATGTGTGTATTCGATATTATAATAGCACGTTTTATAGGTACTCGAATGGCGTCGGGCTGACTCGGTGCCAGCAAAATATTATACAATAAAGCCGCCCGCGGCTTTTCTGAAATCAGCTGAATCGTTTGTGTGCAGTGTGCATATAAATGATATAGAGCATTTTCTGATTTTTAGTTGCACAGCCACGGCTAAAGCTCATTATAAAATTATTTAGTCCCATACGAAAGGCACCTGCAGAAAAATCTAACCTCGCTGATGACTATCGCGGATGCTCCAATACACGAAAACGCTGTTTCGGTAGAAACCATATACCTGTATATGTATATAGTTTGCCATTGGAAAGCAAAGTTTCCATTTTGCTTTTATCGAGAAAAAGTTTCGAGTAAATAATTTTTTTCCATCACGGCGTGTTTGTCTTTTAAAATTGAAGAAGTGTTTCAATTCTTTCTTCATCATACGAGTTCATAATAGTAATATATAAGCTGCTTCAGTTTACAATAATTTGGTTTGGACTTTTTCTCCTGCAATTTGACGCTACAAAAATGTTAATATCTTGACATAACTTTGATCGTTTAACAACCATGCAAGTGCACAAAGAACATCTATTATAAATATATAATTATTAAAACATTTGGAAAAGTATATAAAAAAAAAAAATAAAAAAAATATATATATAGGTAGTTCTGTTCCAGTACAAGCAATTTCATAATAAATTATTTATGTGCAGGATAAACCAACCATATAACGTATGTAGATGGTTTAATAATTATACACTATGTTGAAATTAATAAAAAAAAATTTTTAAGCTAATGTAACAATTATAAATAAAAGAGTTAGATATTTAATTCTAGTGTAACATAATTATATACTTTGAAATTATTATGCAATTTTCCTCCAGAGTATATAATAAAAACTTGGAATACCTCTTTAAATTCGTTAATTATTTTTAACAATTCTGATTTCTAATACTTATTCAATAATATTGAGTTAACTTACTTAATTGTTTATAGTTGATAAATTAAAATTAGTTAAGACATTAAACTATACATAATGTATCTCTTTATACTTTTATTTTCATAATTTATACGATTAATGTAATATAACATTTTATTCACATTTCTTATTATATTTCTAAAATTTCAAGATTTTTTCTCTTCCATATAGGTTAAAAAATTAACAAATACCCTTGAATTGCAGTTATATCCAAATAATTCTATATTTTCTTTTTTTAAATTAAGCTTGTGTATTTTATTAAGAATTAATTATTTTTAAAAGGTGAAATATCTATTGTTTCAACAATAATTTATTTTTCGGTAAAGTCAAATAAGATGCAATTTAGATATTAATGAACTAGAAAAATAGATGATACATGCGATTAAAAATAATCTTACTTTTAAAACTGATTACGGATAGTATAATGCTAGACGAATACACGTCATAATGTCGCGCTAAAAATGTCGCTGTAAAAATGTCGTAAACACAAAAAAGCCGCGAATACAAAAATATCGCGATGTCAAGAATATGAAAAATATAATATTAATATTATAATTAGGGTTTGGATTTATATGTATTTATGAAATCAAAATATTTAGTAATTATTTGAAAATATTATATTATGTTTATTAACTATATACCTGTGATGTCAGTGTTCCTAACACAGAATGGGTACTAAGTTGAGTAGTTTTTGCAATATTTTTGAGTCTTGCAATTGCTTCTTTAGATTCAACTTTTGCAATATCGGCAACATGGTTATGTTCAGTATAGTATGCACTACATTTTGCCCAGACGAATGTAATCGACCACGACATTTCTTTGTATTATACTCTATGCACTTCCAAATAATTTTATTTTCGTTTTCTATTTCTTTTTTGTATAAAAAAGAATTAAACTCAAGTAATTTTCCATTTTTTTTTGGTTTTTTATATACTCCAATGACATAATGTATAGATTATATTATAGAGTTTCTGCTATGGTTGTAGATTACACACTAACACTAACTACACACTAATATGTATGCTGAACTTTATTTTCGTAGGTATTTAATCTAATCTAACCTTATCTACGACTGAACGAAAACCGGAACTACGAGCCACATCGGCGACTTCAGCGATAATTACTACCTGCGAAATTTTTGTTTTGGCGACATTTTTATCGCGACGTTTTTGTTGCGATATTTTTACCTCGACATTTTTACTGCGACATTTTGATGCGACACCATAGTAGACGACGATTATCTTATATCAATATATCAACCATGATCAAACAATTAATATAATCCACATACGTATATAGGTATAGGTCCAAAAATTGCTCTGTATTATCACTATAAATCAAACATAGAGGTAGTGACTTTTTTAATTTTTAAAGATTCCTAAGAAAAATAAATCCACTTTGGCTACTACAGTCTACAAGAACAAAATTTGGAGATACCTATAATAGATTAACAAAATTATTTCTGTACTATTATTATTTATTACACTAATTAAATGATGATTTTATGCTCTATGCATATTATATTAAACAAATATAAAAAAATACGTATTTATTTAATTGTATCAACTATTTAAAGAATCATATTCGTGAACTCATGGCCCCCAAGACGAGTATGTTTAGTGGGCCCACTATTTTATTGAAGAATAAATTAAAAAAGTAATAAAAAAAAAAAAATACTATAACAGTATTGTTGGAAAAACATCCTTCGTTTTTAAAACGGTTAAAAAAAGTAAATAGGGTTTTTTATACATATTTACATAAATTGGGCATTATATAAAGCCCCAAGAAGGAACAAATTAATTTATTATCATAATATTATTGTTAGTTCTAATATTGGAAAATATTCTAATCATTTGAACATTAGTAGGTATATTTAGTTAATTTAACATTTTTGTATTTTTAAGTGCCTTTATTTTATACAGACGAATTTCATCATGTTTAAAGTTGAACAAATAATTTAATAAAAAAATTAATGTACTAGTAGTAAATACTTTATTAACACTTTAGGCATGCTTTGATCAAAACAATATAAAAATTTGAAAGATACAGTGTCAGTGAAAATAATATTGTTTAGTAAATCAATTTAACTGGATTAGCCCTAATGTGTGTTTGTTATTTCGTTTAAAAAATTAATAACGTTTTGAAAGTTATTTTATTTTTTTGAGAGCCGTCATTGGTTTTTCTTTGAAAGATTACGTGTACCAAAAATGTCAAATTTCCGTTATTTATAGGTTTGACTTGTTTTTCGCGCAAAGTCGTTAAACTATATAAACTTATATAAACTTATATAAAGTTTATAATAGTTTATTCTTAGTTCAGATAAACTATAGCATATCGACGTTCCGGACCATTTTCGTATCACTTATCACCTATCACAACAAGTGTCACGTGCGTATTTTAATGTAGGTAACAATAACATTATAATTTTCATTCGAATTATGATTTTTTTTTTATTAATCCGTCCGCTGGGGATTGATATTCCTATAATATTCTTATGTTCATTATACAACACACATATTAATATAATGTTCTATGGCGGCATATTAATATATAATGTCGTGTCTTAAACTAGTTTCAAGTACGCGTACCGTACACGGTTAACACGGTTTTCAGTGCCTTGATAATAATAATTACATTTTGCGGGGACGGAGTCAAAAAGATATTGTCGCCGTACCCGCCCTCGGGATGCTCGAGTATATTGAGGTATAATAATGGTTATAGGTATTGTGATATCGTCATAATATTAAATTAGTATCGCGGGGTTGGACGTAATATTTTCAAAACCGTTCCTTTTTGTTACAAAACACGGGAACGCCAGTGTAAATATTATTATATATTGGTATATTATAGGTGCACCGACGTGTGTGCAGGTCGGCCATCAAGGACTCGACGAGCCCAGGGATCGAAAGCCCGCAAGCACGTGACCGTGTTTTTGTTGTAAAACATAATAATATTATTATTATTATTATTATTATTGTTATATTGTTCATATTGTGCACGGTTATACAACAGCGGCGCACAAAGTACACGGTACCTACACGATATTATGTGATAATAATAATAATAATAATAATATATTATATTTTAAACATGTTATGTTCCCCTCCACACGCGGTCGGTAAAAGCACGCGGCATGTCCTCTTCTCGGCCACAATAATTGGTGCACACGCCGGCCGCTTTATTCAGTCACATTCAAACGTGTCTTAGAATATAATCTTAATCCTGCCACTCACGAACAACGCGTAGGTACCCGATAATAAATAAATAAAGTTTTAAATTTTTTTTTTTTTAAAGTACCGTCGTTCTATATAATATGGCCGCACACTCAACAATTATTATTTTTTACGCGCATACATAAAATAAGACCTATACCATCACTAATTGTATATTGTAGACGTAGTGTGTGCACTTAACGTGTAGGTTCTATTTTGCACACACCAATCGATCAAAATATCATCTCGTCGACATGACGGTGATACCCACGTTTGTAATCGATAAAATATTTTCCAAGATATTCAGAAGACAGTCGAAGAATTATACCGTAGAACGTGAGTACCTAAACAATATCATTATGTTATTTTATCGATTAACAAAATAAAAAATAGTAATAACAATAATAAAACATGTAATATTATTATGATTTTTATTTCCGTACGTCCGTCGCGTAAAAGTTCTCAGAATGAGTTATCGCACTTTATGTGCATACTGCAATATTCGTACTTTTATATCATGAAATAGATTTATCGTCGTTTGCTCACCGAACTAAGTTGTACTTCAGATTTTAGATAAGTAAAATATACGACTAAACGATTATTTTAACGAAATATCATTAGTGTCCATCATATCTAAATAAGTATCGTTATGATTAATCACTGTAATTAGAAGGAAATTAGAAGTTCATTACGATATTAATTTATCAACGTAGTTATATTATGTACACGGCAGAGTAGGAGAAAAAAGAAGTTAATATAATAATATAATATCAAAATATCAAATAAGTTGCTGAAATATTCACACGCGAATCACAATTTAGAAAACAATCGATTTAAATATTAAACCAAAAACGCTATTAAAAAGTAATGTTTCTAAACCTTACCTCTTCTAGTCCTTTATACCCTATGGCGAATTGCTCGAGAACAACTTTTTCAAGTTCTTACGGTTAACATAACATGCAATTTTGTGTATTACATAGTACCTATATGATTACAAGATGAAGTATAAACACGTACAATTTTCGTAGGATATAAAATATATTATCGTTACCCACGTTGTTGAAATACCGTTGGATATAAGTTTGGAGCATATAAAAATAAAAAAATAAATAATAGTAATCTATACAAACTTGCGTAATTAACACATGAAAAAAGCATGCAACCGCTAACCCACTTGCCTTCTTTCTTGTACTTATTATTACGTTAGCAATGAGATTTCACTTTTCCACCGCATCCAATAATTGCAACGGGCATCGATTAAAAAGGATGGTTAAAATTTATTGTGAAACAACAGTGAAGATTTATTTTAACATATAGAAATTGCAGGATTTAACTTAAATGTAAAATGTTAAATGCGATATTATTTTCAAATTATACGCTTGATTTTTGATACTCGTCCAATATAGTGTTATTGCTATAATCTCGTCAGTAATATTTATAACACAGTATTCCATATTTGGTATGTTATTTATCGCTTTTATATTATTATCTTCACGTACATTATTATAATCGAAATTTGGAAATACTTTATGCATTTGAAATAATATTGACGCTGTAGGACAGATTCGGTATGATTTTATAACTAGTATGTATATAGATTATAGATATATGTTTTGTTTGTGTATTAATTTATGTCATGTATGTCTTATGCATTTATGAAAAAGAGTTCTTTAAACTTAGGAAATCAGTGCAGGTAGGTACATATAGGAAGTAATGGATACGTATACGAGTCGATGAATTCAGTTATTCAAATAAAAGAGATTTATATACATTGTCGAATTAAATTGTTGGTACAAAAATAAAATACAAAATACAAAATAATTTGTACGTTGTACTTACTTCACATATTATAGAACAAATTTATAGATATGTTGATTGTTGATAAACAAAATAATGCATTGTATGCAATTATTATATTACTCACATATTATTATATTATACGAGCAGCACTTTATTCCTTAAATCAATCAATAATATTAAAAATGATAAGTTTACGTACCTTTGCAATAAGTGTTTGGATTCAATATAAATTGCACTCGTCATGCCGAGTGTTGATTATTTATAATCCATAAACGACCATATACATTATCGAACACGATATAACATAAACGTTCGAGACGTTCAGCATTAAAGAACTTTAATTAAAAATTATCGACCAATTAAAAATCAATTTTTATCGAATTGACCAGTTTGAGTTTGGGTACGTCATATTAAATGTATAAATATATTTTAGACAACAATAAGATAAACGAGATACAATGGTTATTATAATATAATATCTTCTGAGCTTACGTGAAAATGAATGTGATTAACTGATTATAATGTGTGTTGAATAATATTTTATGTTAAAAACGATATTAGTATGTCATTTGTAAGAGTGATGCATTTTTAATTAAATTTGAATTAAAACAGAAACGTTGTGTCTGTATTTGCCGACTGTGATGACAATATCTACAATACAGAACACGGATGCTCGTCGGAATCACCGACCATTATAATAATAACAGTTAGTTATTATTAATTGTGAGTTATAGACGTATATTTATAGTATTATTTGACAATTAAATACATATTAAATAATTACGGAGACACACAAATACAAGGAAATTAATAAAAACGAGTAATTCGTTGTTCAAAAATCGAGCAAAAAATAAAAAAGCAATTATTGTTCGTTCCATTTTTAAACAACAACAATAATAATAATAGTAATATTTTGTATAGTTGTGTTAAATATTCCGTAACCAGTTTCTTAAAAATCATATAATATGTCGTAAGCAATACGACGATACGAGGAAAGTGAATTTGTATTACTGTATAATAATTATTGTCGCTCTGCGTGTCATCACGTATAGTGAATTTATTGCATAGACGACTGTACATTTCGCGTTCGGAGCAGCTGTAAAAAGTATACTGTTAGGTGCCTCCGATGTAACATATATTATAGATCTATTATATATACGTATATACTAGACACGCGTTTATCAGACACGATATTTTCTAAATCTGCAATACACCACGTACCATATGTAACTGCCGACGCGATTTATTGCGTATTGCACACCCCCACCCCCCTAACCGACCGATTTCGTTACATTTTTTCGTCAGATTTTCGTCCCTCGAACCCGTATATAGGTACACGGGCGACAGTTGCGCGTGGTAGTCGCGTTCTATATAATATTATTTCGTATAATATATGTGTCTCTGTGTTCATAAGGTGGCAGAAGTCGAAGGACGTGACAAATTTTTCTTCTCTCCCTATACACACGCACGAACGACGTGCTCATACGCTATCCGCAGTCGTGTGTCTTTCAGGGCGTGGAGTCGTATGTTTCTAGCAGTTGGCAGAAAATAATAATACATTATTCGAAGCCAATTCGTACAGTATTAGATTGGTATATCATAATATTATAATAAATTAATAAAATGATAATAATTCATCCAATGATGGTTTTATACGCTCAACGCACATTATGCGATAATTCGACGACATTATACATTACCTACATATCGACCGTATGACTGGTTCTCGGCGATATAAAATAATAGGCAACGAGTTTATTTTTTTCTTTATTTTAAAATGCATAATATATAGTATGTGTGTAGGTAGTCTTTAACGCGGAAACGTGAATGATTTTATAAGTGAAATTAGACGATTCCTCGATCTTTACTTTGAATAAAAAAAAACCACCTTTGAAGGTAAGCAAAATATTGAAATCAATTTAGAAATGTTAATCATCATTGAAAATGTATTCCGAGTAGCTATTTAATTTACTATATATTATGCTATATATAATATTATAATATTCGTATCGAAAATATTACTGTCTAGTAACATGCACAATTTATCAGAATAAACATATCGTTTATAATTCAGTATAACTTCTATAATAACGATAATATTACAATAAAAAAATATAATTCACTATCACGTATAGGTACACATTTCTCAAACTCGAATAACTATTATGATTTATTAATAAACTACCAATGATTTAAAAAAAGTACGTCCAAAGGTAATTTTTGCAGGTCTGAGTTTAAATTTCGCTAAAATTGTTATCGCCTTGACATTATAATTAAAACATAATATATTCATCAGGCCTTTTGTGATATCACACTCGTGTGACGAATATATGACGGCACGATCTAAACAGAATTCTCGTTAAGAAACGGTACTCATATTTCAAATTTGGGTTTTTTTTTAAGCGTGATGATGTGGTTTTACACAATGAACTTTAATTCGTCGATGAAAATTTTTTAAACGCTTGTGGTAAAAAGAGTGTATACGAAACGTGTGGTTTTTGCAGTTACAACAATACAAAAAATATGATTCATAATAGCAATTGAAATTTACAACTTCTGTCAAAATCTAACAATAAAATACACCAAACATAATTATATGCCCGGCACGAAGAAATAGTCATCACAAGGTCTCGGATTGGACACTCCCGTCTAACGCACTTATACCTTATTACCAAAGAAGACTGACCGACTTGTGAACTATGCGACAAAAAATTAACAATCATACATATTACTCTTGAATGCCCCTAGTTCAACACCTCCAGACATATCCTCGAAAATCCATCATCGATAAATCAAGCACTTGGAGAAGAGAATTGCAAAAATATATATAATTTTTTCAAAAATATAGGTTTATCAAAATTAATGTAATTAAACAAAAAAAAAATTTTACATAATATATTTTACATCCCCTTTTATAGAAATATCTCCCCATAAAATTATTTACTTATAATTACATTTAGGCTAATGACCTGGGATGGATGTTGAAGCCTTTTATTTCAATAAAAAAAATAAATAAAAAAATAAAAAAATAATATGCCTTACAATCAGGCCAGATTGAACAAATTCGGCTCACCGAGTTTTTTGTGATTTATCGGTCCACTTACAAATTGAAAATATCCCAAACACTTACAATCATATACTATTGGTCTGTGCAAGTCCAACCCTTGGACTAAATTTTTTCAACTATAAACTCTTAATACATTTTCAGTCAGCCGCAGTCTCGTGACTTAAACGGCCGGAATATGGTCGTGGTCCACCCAATTTTACTTGCGCTAACTCGCCGGGCCAATCCGGCATGGCTTATAATATTATTATGATGTAAAATTAGTATCGCTATCCTATGAACCGATCGTATTCCATCGCGATAATTGAGTATTGTTACTCCGACTACGACGAAGGCGTATTGTTGATTTACATCTATAGACAATTTAATATGCAGCCGATTATCGTTATAATGAAATATCTTTCTCAACTGATAGTTTCACGTGGATCAAAACTATCACTTCGTCGGTTTAAATACGGAGGAATCATAATTTCTTCAAATATAATACCGGCTGTAGTTATATGTTTCTCCGACGAGATTACGTCCTATTATAGCGATTCCATATAATTGTACTAGGTGGTTACCAGTGCTAGATTTGATATGGTAAATCGACACGAATCATAATAATATTAATGAAGTTTTTGGATTGCGAAATCATCAGATATCGTGTTAACAATGGGAAATTGCAGACTATCGGTTTGTTTAGAAATGTTGTCTCCTGGTGTAGGCAACTATTTAAACACAAATAACTTGTCTCAATAACAGTATATGTATAATATAGTTGGTACCTATATAGATATTGTTTGCCCTTTTGAATGTGCAATGTTCAAAAATCTTGTCGGAAATATTGCAAATTATTATATGTAATAACGTTGCCGGAAGTTAGCTTACCACGATTTCTTGCACACTATTAAAGATTTAAAATATATGTTTATGATTTTTCAATTACTAGGTATTTATTAAATATTTTCTAACCGTGTGCTGCACTATAATCTATGCGATGCTTATGGACTAATTGTCTTCGGTGAAGGTAAGCTGGAATTTCATTTATTTCAGTTTTAATTTACCTACTTAATCTACTATTAAATACCATAATTCTAGAATTTGATGGTTTTAAATATTTGGTCAATAATAAATTCTTTTGAATGTTACATAAACGAAAATATAAAATATTTATCATGACATATAAATTATGTTTAGGTACTATTTATAAATTATGATATGTAATATACATGGACGTTGGATTTTTTAATATTAGATATCTCCAAGAATATAATTTATATTTAACCATGATTACCAGTTAGGATCAAAGTAGTTATTATTAAGTAACTTAGATCTACAAACATACCTTTATAATACTATCAAAAGTGTTTCGTGAACATTAAACTACAATAGATATAAATTACAATAACGAAATACATCCGTACGAGACGCATACAACTCACAAAATATAAATAAATAAAATTATCAAGAACAATTATTTACTATGTTTTAAATATGTATTACAACTTAAAATGTTCAATAAATATATAATAGGTATAGTGTATTATTGCGGTTTTTTGTATACTACATTTTATACAGGGAAAATATTATTTATCTCATAGATACACGTGAAAACGCCAATACGTATTATAGAACTTACATTTATGTAATCGTAATGATTATTTAAAGTGATTTAAAATTAAAATTCCTTAACTGAAAATCTTTCAAATATGAAATAACTTTCATCGCTTGATTGTATTATATTGTTTTTTTTTCATTATAATTAAACGTATCTTAACTACTCAACCACGATTTAATGCGTTGGAATTTATGGATAGCTTTGTATTACGCAATGTTTAATAAGTTCGTTTTTCTATATTTTACAGGAAAAAACTAAGCATAATATAAGACTTTACAATAAATTCTAATCAAAATCCATTCAAACCATAACTCTCTTATTTCTCGTATGTCTTCTTTAACTAACCCCAGAAACCCTCCAAGGAGATTAAAAAGAAAATGACCAAGAGACGCCCTTGCCTTATACAAAAAATAAAAATAAAATAAATAAACGGTCTCTCAATATATGAACCCACCAAATTAAACAGGAGGTACTGTTGATGGACGGTTTCCTCCCTTAATCCAATCAATTCATATTTTTATTACTATTATTAAACAATTAACTTATTGTGCTTTATGTATAGATTGTAAGTTAGCATGTATAGATTGTAAGCTTAAAAAAAAAACATTAGATTTTTTTTAAATTTAGTAGGTACAGTGTATTAAATTACATTAAAATGGTAGTTATGTAAATACGAAGGTATAACTACTAATTATAGTTATAGACTTTTAGTCAATTACATATATTTTTTTTAAATTTAATACTGTTAATATTTTCTTTTTGAATTGTGTTTTTCTAAACTTTTGAATTATTAAATTTACATTTATTATTTCCGTAGTTATCTTCAGCCCATCTTGATTGACTTGTTATATTATTGTTCATGAATAATTAAATAGTTACTGAATGGATTATTTCATTGTTAATATTCTAGAGTCATATTTGATATTATATTAAACAATTGATGATTTTCAGTGATAAATAAAAAAAATTGTATTGTCTGGAAAAATATTTTATCATGTTCCAGAATTATATAAATATTTGCGTATACATAACTGTTATATGAAAAAAGTTATATCGGTTTGTATTATATTATTTCTTGATTAATATTTAGATATTAGTCTTAATTTTTATAGTTTATTTATGTTCTGTCATACATTTATTTTCATAATAAGTAACATATTGGAAACTTTTTATTTAAAAATGCAACAATTTAATCTTGTGCATAATAATAAATACACTGGACCTGTAAGTAAAACAAATATTTATGACGAGACTTATTAATAAATTATTGCTATCGAATTATTTGATAACTAGCTTCAGTATTTATGTAGACATGTTAGTTTATTAACTTTAGTTAAATTTAATTTGATATCTCATTTCAAAGTGACCTTACATCTAATGATACATTTTATTAGCTATTATACCTACGCTTTTCGCATACGTAAATCTCGATTAAGTGAATGTAAAACATTCAGTAATAAATATACCGTATAGGCTATCTATTGTTAATGATTTATAACGTAAGAGTATTATAACTTATTCTATTAGTATAGTTAGATATAACTTTATTATATTTTTATAATTTATTTATAACTATAATCGTTCATAACATTTATTAAAAACATTTATTTTTTATTAATATAGGTAGATATTTACAACATATTTTTAACACTTTGATTGATAGCAATATATAATTATACGTTTAGTAAAGTGATTTATTCATGCGCGCCACATATTTAATTAATAATATATTACTTTTTAAATTTAATAAATTCCATCTTTATTTTTATATAAATGTGAATTATTATTCATTAATTAATAGACACGCCATGCAGTTTAAAAGTTGAAACCGCATAAATTATGTTTTCAGGTGCTGATTATTGTTTAGTATAATATATAACACCACCAGCATTTTATTTTTTAAACAACAAGTGAAAAAAAAAAAATACTGAAGTCGACGATAAGTTATTGTTTCTTTAGCACCTATAACTGTATAGATGTAAAAAGAAAAATACAATCTACACTCTGTATGAAAATCACCTTTGTGGTGAAAAGCAGTCCCCTCCCCCCATTTTAATTTTGCTCGTTGACATTGAAATATGTTCAAACACAATACTGTACAATAGAAAATATTAATTTTGGTTAATGAACGGATCGTGGGTTTTGTTTCAATGGGTTGACAGCATCGGCGTATTGTTTGCATGACGGAGACGGTCTCTGCTCGGTATTGTCCAAACGATCGTCCCGTGCTCGGTTTAGAATTTTAATAAATACATATAATAATATAATATAATAGTGTATTATGCTACAAACACCGTCGTGCTTATACCTATATGTATATATTTTAATCTCTACACTGCCAATTGAAATCCGGACTATAATTGCGTTCATTTAGACTTCTTTTAAACTATGCGGATATAACAGTTAACGCCAATCTAATGGACGACGACGACGACAATAATATAACGAAACGTTGACCCATACTGGTCCTTTTTTTTTTTTTGATTATTTTTTTAGCACTTACACGCGACAATTCAACAGTTTCGTATTCGAATTCGTTTAATTCGAAAAAAATACCAGTCTGTTATCAAAGCAAGTTAAATGTTTACCGTCAAACGCCACGATAATACGTATGATAGAATCTGTGTGCAGTATATACTATGATGGCGTATGCGTGCCAAACGTATAAAACGTCGTGTAACACTACAGTTGAAAACAACTTGCACGGATAATATTATTATTATTATGGTTGCGACGTACAATATTAAGAGCGTGCCGAAAAGTCGTGTTGACAATATTTGGCATAATACCACTTTGCCGCAGCAGAAAGTGCATTCAAACGGTGGTATAAAATGGATGCTCTTATATGAGTAGGTATTCATGTGAATTTATATTTTATGGCGAGCATTGTTGAATTCCCTCTTTTGCTGCTGTACCTACAAACGAAAGTAAAACCATAAATAAACTCAAAGAACACGTCGTCGTTGTCGCCACTAAAGCAGACTTCAACGTTTCATTCATTGAAATTCTCATCAGAAAATATCTGTCTAGTCAGTCTATATTATGATATTATGTTTATTAATTCTCCATTTTATACATCGTATATAAAAACAAAATATAAAATATATGCTTCAACTAATATATGAAAGGAAATTTTCAATTATGTGAATTGGGTAAAATGTCATCAGTCACTGTACCTACATCTATGTTTGTTTGAAAATCATGTTAATTTTACTTCATAGGTAGCATAAGATAGCAAAGGCACACACACACATAAAAACGTTTTAGTATTGTTTATGTCTATAGGTAGATAAAAACTGTTATTTACACAGACAATTCAATGTCGAATGAGATACCTATTTTGTTCAAATACAATAATTTATTGTGGTCGTATAATCAACCTGCGGAAACGCACTGATCGTACGCGTACCGGTCGCAGTTGTTAGCTCCCGGATGGGTGACCACTCGGGATTTTTTTTTTGCAAAATATCCTTGCCACACATACACAAACACGTGTTACACCCTACCAACACCCTACCAACTTAAAAACTTACTAACAAAAACATACAAAAATAACCACTACACCCCACACCCAATGACCTATGCTGCCGCGGGTTTCCCATAATAATACAAATAAAAAAAAAAAAATTATAATTTATTGTAAATAAAGCGCATAAAAACATTAATACCTATATTATGTAAAATTACTCTTTGGGCCCTTTAAGGTATTTGTTTTCAAATTCACAATTTTATTTATCCATTGCAAGATTTTTAGAGATAAAAATTTAATATTAAAAGTGAAATTATTTATAACTGATGGTGTATAATAGTATAATACATTTAGTTACGATTTATTTATTTAAACTAATAATTAAATCTTATTATAACTTCGAAGACACGTGTCGCTATCGTATTTTTTAGTAATTATAGACCAAAAATAATAAACATAATGATTAACATAGGAATTTAAATTATAATATATGAGTAGGTAATAACGATATTTAAATTATCAATTTAGTATACAGTTAAAACCGCAACAGTAAGACATTCTAAATTTAAATATTTTCGAGCTTTAGATGTATTTATTAATAACATAAATTTGCATTTTCTTCTAAAATTCAAAGAATTAAATTTAATACATCACAAATGGTTGAAACGAGACAGGAGAGGGCCAAGGTTATCTACTGATATATAATTACTAATTTGGTTAAGATAATAAAACTCATTTTTTTTTACCGAAACTATTTGTTTACACGTAGACTATTTGATTATCAAATATTATGGTAATCTAGAATTTCTGAAATATGGATTACAAATACAATATTATTTTTCTTTTTGTAGATTTTATGGTCAACGTTATAGCTAGGTACACTTAAAAATTATAAAACGAATGGCCATGACTCTGAACAATTTTTGCAACGGATTTCCACTTGTTTTTAAGAATGCAGTTATGTATGGTGATCCGCTTCACAATTAAAGTGACAATTTTTATGATATGCAATTCGATGAAAAATCGCACACTCAACATAATAACTTTACTTATTTTATCATAGAATCTACTTAAGTTTTTTAACGTATTTATTTTAGAATGATTGTGCTTTCAGTCACTATTCGTGATGTTTTTCGCAATTTTCTACGGGTATATGCTTTAGCGGCTAACTGTAGCCAGTAGGGGGGCCCCAAGTGGTAACGTTTTTTAATGACTTAATAATTTGGAAAACAAAAGAATTGTATTGTTTCAAAAATATGCTATTGTATAGTATTATAATTTAAAAGTGAATACGTCAAATTATGTATATATTTTTTTTTAATTACACGATAATTTACTGACAATAATTGAGTTTACCTGGCACGTCAAATAGATTATTACTCGGTAGGTACATAGTACATACATAGGTAATAGATACTTATTAAAATTCTTGCTACACAGGAACACGCAAAATTACCGAATTGATGGTTTGCTTTTCACCGATACCCATAAAAAAATTCACTCGTTACATTATAGATAAGACGTTTTATCTGTAATTTTGCCAAATTTACGCGTAGGAATAATTTTTTTAGTATTACCAAATATAGTTTACAAATCTGCGCGTGTCTGAAGATTAAGTTTAATGTTTGTGACATAATCTCTATAATTTACTTAAAATAGAATCAATTTGTTTTTCTATTTGTCCGGATTTAGGGTAGGGTAGATGACTTAAATATCATGATATCTCTATACCCGAATACCGTTTGAAACACGTGCCGTATAAATTATAGTATGCATTACTCGTAAGTCATTACCGATATTTAAAATTATTTTTCCACTTATCTGACTTTTTAGTTTAAGTTTTAAACTCACTCTGATATAATATAGTATTACTTTTTCCTTAAGAGGACGTCACACCCACACACGTGTTGTCTCCGTCTTACAAACATACATCATAGCAAAAACTGTTTTGTGCATCCAGACTTTATTCCCTCTGTATAGTGTATTTATTGCAGAATATAACCAAAATAATTGCGTAACGCATAGGGATAAGGACTTTTTATTATTTGCATAACATAAATGCAATTTAAGTTATCGGTTTAAAAATATTAGATTTTTCGTTTGGTTTTAATTAATTATATTTAAAGTTATTGGTTAGTATTATATTATATATATAAAAACGCTATGAACAAAGTTCTTCCCTATGCAATGTGGGATTTTGGTAATTCTGCAATAAATACAGAGGGAGTATACGTTGTACGTTTGTTAAGACGAAGATAATACAAGTGTGGCTTCTTTTTAAGTGGATGTGATACACACATATATTGTCACCGTCTTACAAGTGCGTAACATAGCAAATTTTATACGCTCAGCAGATCATGCACTAACTTCGTTAGTTTAAAAATCAGAGTGAATTGACCTGTCATAAAATTTAAAGATAAGAGTATTATTTAGACGACCGCATGGGCTTTTTATTATATTTCAATTTTGAAGCGAGTTACAAATATTTTTTTTAAATTGTAAATTGTTTGTATATCATAAAACACTCATAACTTGCTTTAAAATTAAAATATAATAAACAACCCATGTGATGACCTAGATATATTTATATAAGAGTTCAATTCACTTTAAATTTTAATCTAACGGAGCTAAACGTGAACTGATGAGGGTTAAATGTACTATGTTATACACTTGTAAGACAGAGACAACACTACGTGTCGGGACGTGGCGTTTTCTTAAACCTAAAATTACTAAAAGTAAATTAATAATCGATGATTATGCATTTGTATATTATTTAATATTATTTAAACGTTTACCTATTTTATTTATGTTATAAAATAAACCTATGCTGTAATGACGGACGTTTGGATAAAATATAAGCCAAAACAATAGTTACGTTCACATATAATAATAAAATTTGTTCAAAACGTCCATCGTTTGAAATTTCGTAAACGATCGACTGCGTCGATGTAATATTATTATTATACACGACCGCTGCGCCGAACACCAAATAAATAGGTATACCACTATTACCACTATTGTGTACGAGAACTCTGTCAGTATATTATTATCATCATGATAATAGTAATATAATAGTTAATATATAACATTATGATAATAATGAAATGATATACCGATGATTTGGTGTACGCACATGATAATATGTCTATATTAACATTTGACATTGGAATAGTGAGTACCACGAGTGTATATTATTATTATTATTATTGGTCGGTACTCATAAACATATGTTTATCGTTTGGTTAAGTAAATGATCGATTGCGTATGTGTAATAATATAATATTATTATTCTAAGCGATCACTGCGGTCAACGTTAAATCAATACCAATATTGTGCACGAAACTCTGTCTGCAGTTTGTATATAACTGCCATCGTCGTTATGATATATAGCTAATATAATAAGATACCGGAGGTACAATAACGATTCGAGGCGTTTGGGTATATTTCGAGTGCGGTAAATACCAGGAGTATACCTGCAGTGCGCGAGCACAGGAACCGCAGCATATACACATATATATATATAGACGGCTGTGAGTCGTCATCTGCAGCTATTTAGCAGCGATGTGCTGGTAAACGGATTCGTTCGATAGGTTTTTTAGCATTCGAACGCAACACATGGAGGTCGACAGAGATATAATCAATTTATAATAATGTTGCGTATATGCGGCATGCGATATGTGTGCCGACGACGTAGCTAGGTATATCATAATGTAATGCGCACCATAATAATATATAATATACGATCGTCGGCAAATATCCTTGGCACGGCCATATAATAATATAATAATAAAATGTGTACGACGACGACGACTATTATAATTATATGTATACTGCTCATATATTTAGGTAGGTAATTATACTATAATGATGCGACGAACAATCGTCCGCGATGAGCTTTCCTCCGGAGAATCCATCCGTTTACGGCGATCCGCAGCGAGACGGCAAAGACATCAGACCCATTCACCCCGTCCATCCCTCGCGAAAGAGGGTAGTTTGTCGAATAGTTAAAATATCATTACAGTCGAATGTCGATGACTCGAATAATATTTTCATCCCGTCCCTTGAAGCGTTTTTAACCGCGCGAACTTTGAGGTATTATACGTAACTCGAAAATACACGTCATGTCGAATTTATTTTCACTCCCCTTGCAGAGATTCGAGTCATCGAGCGAACTTGAATGTTTATTGTTGTTGGACCCGATTTATATGTATATATACCTATAGGTGCCCACGGTCTGCAGTCGAAGCATATTGTTATCATATTGTCATTATAATGGAGGTACGTACGTTCTGCGATAGTTATGACGGGTCCTTTTCATACTTATGTCTCGGCGTCGTGATTCTGTGATTACTGATGATGGATTTTAGGGTTTCGTGTAATATAATAATATTATACAGTGACTGGCCAGTGGCCGCTGAGCGAGTGCGAGTGCAAACGGGACTTAACCAGTAATCGTATACCGCAATGTCAGCGGAAGTAAATTCATCGCTATTCGTTCCGTATCCTCCGGCTATAAGCGAACGCAGAAGGCTCTCCCCCCCCCCCCCCCGATTATCGATGTATAACGATTTTCCAAACACACACACACACACTCGGCGGCGATTCCACTCCGTCCAAGGATCATTAATAAATGATATTGTTTCCGGCTGTTAATTAATAAATGCGGTTTGAAATGCGATCGAAGTAATGTAAAAACATACAATATGTCGTTACCTACATAATAATATGATATTATAATATTATAATCCGGATCGTTTGTTATTCGATCTGGCAAACTACACTATAATATTATTGTTATTTATTGCATTTTTTCCCCCAACAAAACGTCTACAGCTTATCAGATGAATGAATTATGGCGTTCAAAATCTATTGAATATGCAGCACTAGTTTCAAGTCACGAATTATTCAACTGTCAACTTTGATGTTTCACATCAATATTATTCGTACATTATGCTATTCGTTTTATACTTTAGTCCAATTATACAATTAATGAAACAATGTATTCATTATTTTCAGTACTCATGTCTATTTTCTTGTATTAAAAAAAATTTTAATATCCAATTATATGTTTGAAATTTTAATATTTATTTTAAGCTAATATAAAAATATATGTATAAATTTATTGAACACTTTCAAATATAATTCAAGAAAATTAAATACAAAATAAATTCATACAATCGCTTTTAAAATAGAATTTTTAAATTTATAATTTTACATTGTTTCGTTATTTTTGCAGGTAATGTTGGAGTTTTCAAAGATGACAAACGAACAGAAAAGACACATGAAGATCCAGTTTCTATGGCCATCGGCGAATTCGGCCGATGGCAAGCCATGCTTACTTTAATTTTGTCCTTGTTAAATTTGCCTTGTACATGGCACATATTCGTACTCACGTTCCAGGGGGCGGATACCGACTTCTGGTGTACACCGCCGCCGGGTGTACTGAACCGGATATCTGTGGATCAATGGAAAAATTTAAGTGGTTTAATCCCCGTATCACCTACAAGCAATGTAAGTTACAAAGAAAATTGTAGAATCAAAAACGTTTATATATGCGAATATATTATATATATATATATTATATATATAAACTCAACATATTATTGTTATTTGTTTAACCACTAATAACATAAAACTATGGATAAATGATATTAATAGAAAAAAAAAAAAATACATATAAAACGAAACACCGGTATCTATCTCTGTAAATTTATAAAAAATGTTTTGATTAAATAAAATAATATTAAGTTTTGGAAAAAAACTTAGTTTAGTATTGAATTTTAGATAGCACTATTTTATTTTAGCGAGAAAGTTAAAACACCGATGTTTGTAGTTTTAAGATCCTTGACTACGATGGTCGTCTAAATAAAACTATAAAAATAATTCAAAGTTATTATAATATTATATAATTCTATACAAGGTGTCAAATTTTGGTTCAACTCGTGGGACATCCACGAATGCATTGTTATTTTATCTGTCAAAATTGTTTTTAGTTGTTTAATAATTATTATTAATATAATTAATGAGGCTTATAACGGATTTTATTTTTCAACCTTTTTAATATTACTACTTTATAATTATAAAAGCTATATTTAAAATAGTATATGTGAAATTGAACCCCAATAACATGGTTTTATTAAATTACATTGTTTTTTTATTAGTGTACAGATTTCTAAGTATATTTGTATTTTGTACATAGGTTTCAGTATACGATCCTTGTCGTTACCGCGACTTAAACTACGAAAGTTTACTTAGTAATTCTAGTTACTTAGAAGTATTAATTAAAAGCAACACAGATCATCATGAGCTTAAAACGTGTACTTCGTGGCAGTTCAATACTACTGAATTTGGCGATACAATCTCTTCTGAAGTAATTCTTATAGCATTAAAAGTAAATGAGCATTTTTAATTTATTATGATACTCGCATTTACAGTGGAACTTAGTATGTGACCGAAAAGAATTAAAAAACTTTGCCGAGATGATGTTCTTGATGGGTGTTGCTTTTGGAGGTTTCTTCTCAGGACTCGTGTCTGACAGGTAAGTCAAATTTTGACAAGTTTAAAACATTTACAAGCGAACAACTATTCATAATATGATAATCTTTTTGCAAAAAGGGTATAAACTTTTAAACAGATTATGAAAATTATTTAGATGAACATTAAAATCTTATTATTAAACACAGGTAATAAAATTTGTTAAAATATGTACATGCCATACTATACTGTTTACTCGTATATAAAGCTTGAACATGCAAAATGAGCAGTGTCATAATATTCTGTTTAATTTATTCGTTTAAAGTGATGTTAGTTTACACTGTAGTAATATTATTATTTATTAAACAGTAAAATATAATGTACTGTTGTAGATATTAATAGTTTACAAGCGTACCTACCCACATAAATAACGTAAGAAAAAATAGAAACGACCAACATAATAATGGAAAGTTCAAAATGTTATATCATTTCCTTTATTTTTTTTTCATTTCCTTTTATTTTCAACCATTATATAATTTAATATCTTTATTATCTGTTCCGAAGTTCGTAAAATTCGTTTAAACATCACGTATACCCGAATACGTAGGTATTATTGTTAATACTTGTAATTGTAGAAAATATAAATTAGATTTTCGGTAAATTCATTATAAACATGTTGTTTTCTTTTTTTCCTTTGGAGATTTAGAGGGATCATTTATTGAAAGAACATTGCGATTCGTTATTAAATTGGTTTAAAATACCTACCCACATTTAATTAAAACATTTTGCTTTATTTTTTAGATACTTAACGAATATTATATACTTGCAAAATATAATATTTTTTTTTTGCCTGTAGATTTGGTAGAAAGAAGACGTTGATGGCTTCCTTAATTATGCAGTTGGCTCTTGGTATTTTAGTTGCCATTTGTCCTTGGTTTGAATTCTATCTGGTATTGAGATTTATTTTGGGATTTGTCTGCGTGAGCATCGTCTTTAGTGGTTTTGTGCTGTGTAAGTGTTCCTTATATAATAAATTATTGTTCAACGGTGTTGATTTGATAATGGATTTTGTTGAATAAAGGTATGGAACTGGTCGGTGGTAAGTGGTTGACAATCGCTGGAGTCCTTTACTTGCTCCCAGTTCCGATGAGCTACATTATAATATCCGGAATCGCATATATATGCAGAGGGTGGAGGTTATTGCAGTGGTGTGTCACGTTACCTGCTGTATTTTTCTTGGTTCTGCATTGGTAAGTCATTAAAATATAGAGATATGGCAGAAATATTTTTCTATTCATACGGATTATCAGGTTTGTTCCCGAATCACCGAGATGGTTATTGGCCATGGGCAGAGTGGAAGAGACTATGGAAGTTTTGGAAAAGGCATCTAAAATCAATAAGCACCCCTTGCCAGTGAACATGGACAAAATTCTTAAGCAAGTGGGTTAAAAATTAAAATTACATTATTACACCAGTTTAATTTTTTTACGATAAATTTATAAATTTCATATTTTATTGGTTTAATGTTAATGATATTGAATTTAGTTCAAATGTATAATATGCACACTGTACTTAATGTCAATGTTATTACTTGTCTCTGTCTCGGTGGAACATTTTTTATGTTATATATTTCATGAGTCATATTAAATAAATAATCATTTTTAGTTTAGTATTATTATTTTATTTTATTTTAGCTTTTTTTAGATACTTGTTGAATATATAATTTTTAAATGTACCGTATATTTTTTTTTCAGAGTATTAACAAATTCGAAATTAATGGCAAACCTAAAGTACGAGTTTCAGATTTATTTCGTACCAAAAATATCAGAAAAATTTCCCTTGTCTTATACATACTTTGGTTCAGCCTTTACTTGGTATACTATGGGCTTGTACTTAATCTGTCTAATATCGGTGGAAATATTTACATAAACACTATAATATCAGGTAATTTCTATAGTAAAATCATACATTTATTTTTCCTTTTGAATGTAAAATAATAATAAATATGTCAGCGAATTCTCTCTTTCTCTCTCTCTCTAAATATATATATATATATATATATATATAATTAATTACAAATCAACTGTGTTGATAAGTTGTACAATTATTTAAATGTATGTAAATATGCAACAAAAAATAATCAAGTTGGATTTGAATTTAGGTTTGGTTGAAATACCAGCAATATTGATTAGTGTGGTAATATTGCTCAAAATGGGCCGAAGAATTCCATTGTGCCTTACCATGGTAGCAGGAGGAATTGCGTGTTTGCTAACTACGATTCTACCAGCAGGTATTTATATATTTTATTTTTTAAATATTCGATACGCATTTTTAAATACATTCAATTATATAATTAGATACGGATGAGTGGATATCGCTATCGTTGGTGATGGCTGGCAAATTTTCCGTGTCGTCGTCAAACGTTATTATGCCTCTCTATACGGCCGAATTGTTCCCAACCGTTATAAGGAATTTAGGCGTGGGAACTTCAAACATACCTGCAGGAATCGCACTTATTATGGTACCATACCTTTGGAATTTAGTGAGTCCAGTGAATATATTTGCTCTTGAAATTTAAATTTTATGCTAATTATTTGGCTATAACCATCTGTTACAGTCTCCATTGAGCAAAGTCTTACCGCTATTAGTACTGGGAACAGTCAGTGTCATTGGTGGCTTGTCTGTACTTATGTTACCAGAAACTGGCAGTTATCTTTCTGATACATTAGAGGAAGTAGAGGATTGTATTAGGTAACTTAAATAACAAAAAATTGAAAAATAAATTTACTTATAGTATTTGTTTTTGAGATTTTACTATTTTTATCAAAATTAATATTTTATTTCAGCTCATCAAATAACACACAGAAAAAATATATCGATACAATAAGTAATAATGTACAAAATTCACAATCCGAGAAAGAATAATTCCTTCATAGTAGACATTATACGGTTAATTATTTGTTCATTAATTTGTCTTCCTAATCGTTTTATTACGCTTTAATAAGTATTATAAAAACATATTTTTTTTTATTCATTCTGCATATTTCTGTGATAATTATCTAAAATTATAGTTGATCAATAAGTCAACGAAAGTAATACATCGATGAACTATATTATGTTAATATAGTTTTATATATATATATAAAAAAAAAAATAGAATTAAGTAAGTTTTCGTGAATAACTGTACAGACTTTGTCAATTTTTTTTTTACAAATTATTATCTATGGATAATATAAAATATATTGTTAGACATACTTGACACTTGTTATGTAAGTTTAGTTATATACTTATTTTTATTATATATAATTACAATTATTAAATAAAATGTATATATTTATAAGCTTAAATTCATATAATACATATTGTATAATATATATATATATATATATATATATATATATATATATATATATGTATAATGTATATTTAATATTAATATGAAAAAACATTAATTTTAATCATAATATTTTAAGATAGATAATAACATGTTGTTATTATGTTTTTGTTAACCCCTAAAGTATTAAAATAATAGATTTATGAAAACTTGTATTATATAATCTTAAAATATGATATTGGAATAATTGACCAAGACTTAATATAAATATATTTAAACACTGCTAATTATATTTTTATTTCTCGTAATGTTCTATATACATAGTTATATAAATACCTAGTGCGATTTGATATTCAAAATTTTACCAAGTTTTTATTAGGTACTACAAATAAAGATAAACAAGTTAGATACCCACTACATAAGTGCAGAAAAGTGGGTCACAATAATCTAATTGAATTTAATATTCGATTCGGTCGGTTCTTGATATTTGAATGTATTTCATTTTTAAACTTCGAGTACCTGCGTATACAAATATCATCAGTAAAAATAAGATTAATTTAAACATTAATCGATATAAGTGCAAGTTTGTTGCAAGTTGTTTTGGGAAAATATTTAAAGAATAAAAACGAGGTATCCTCATAAGTCATAGGTTTTCATATTTTTTATCGCCGTAACTCGATCGTTCAACAGACGGAAAGAAAAAATATATTTTCAGTACGAAAAATTGTCTGTTTGAATTCCACTAGAATTTCTTTTTGTTCACATTTTTTATTTTTATTCATTTAAAATCTACATTGAGTTAATGAATAATAAGTATTTTCAGTGGCGCCGAAGTCCTAAAAATCTAGTAGGGCGAAAAATATTTCAAGAGGTCCAACATCTTAATATCGGAAAAAATGGCATACCGTGGAGAGGAAAATGGTCAATATGAAGTGGCCCTATCTTAAATTTTCAAAATATGTCGGGCCATGGCCCGACCTTAATATAGGGTTCGGCGCCACTGAGTATTTTTGTATATTTAATTAGTTGGTTTCGATAATATTTTCCATTTATCGGCTGTTATAAAAACGTCTATTTTTAAAGCGTTACAATATACATTTTATTTAATTAACACGTTTAAATTGACATTTGAAATTTGGATTTGTTGGTTTGTAAATTTTTGTGTGCTTTCGCTAATAGCTATTTTGGTCCGGACACGGTGACTTCACAAATATCGGGTAAATGTTAAATGTCAGTCGGATTTCCTGCCATCTGATACGCATTGTGGTCTGTTTATTTCGTTATGTTATTAGTTATTAGTTATTAGTTTTTCAGTGTTGTTATTGGTTTTTTGACATCAATTTATTTACAATTTTTCAAATGTACTGTAATAAGTTTTTTGAATTAAGATCTTTTTCAAGTATGATTTTTCAGCGACGTGTGTTCCATCGAGAATATAAGCATAACCTAACCGTCCTAACCTGTACCTACTCATAAGTGATATTAAGAATGCAGTTTTGGGCTCACAAGTAATATTCACTGTGTCTTATCCACCGTTATTATTTGGCGTGTTCTATAAACATCATTTAATTTCGAAAACAAAAAGTCAAAGTTATTACCCTAGTGTAAACTTAAGTGGCTATTAAGAATACGATGTATAGCACATTTTTATTTTGGTTTTATGGCCTTTTATAGTGAAGCTCTTTAAGAGGGTCTGTTGTCAAATTGCCGAGAATACCGTATTATTTACTGCTGCTGGAACAGAAAGAAAAATAAAACCAACTCCCTCCTTCTTCCACATCGCAATCTGACAAGCCTAAATAAAAAAGTACTCTCACTGGACTTGTAGAAACGTATGATTAAAAACAACATTTCGTTCTTACACAAATCAAATTTAGACGAGCAATGGCCCATAGAGCAATGCCTGCAATATTTTAAAACGAATTTCTGTACTTTATTTCAAAAGTTAAATTCGTTATAAGGAGGTACCTAAATAATTGATTAATAATATAATTTGTAGACCTTAATAATTAATAATTATTAGATTATAGATTTTTTTTAAATTTTTTTATTTATAATTAAAATATTTTTTTTAAACATTTATCAACTATATATATTTACAATAATTATAATATTCTAATTGAAATTTAAAATTTGGCATTTTTTAATTAAATAATGGATTCAGGCAGGTACTACGTGTCGTAGTCGTTATTCGCTGAAGTAAAATTATAACAATCTATAATCGTTATTAATATTGTCGTTATTTCTTTTGTAAGTAAATATATTATTTTTTTATATTCAAGACTTCGAACACGAACATGTTGTAATTAGAATGAATAAATAAAATATTATACAAGATTAAAATTACGTTAATTAGTGTGCAAATTATTGTGCTCATTCAATTAATTACTTTATGCGCCATGTACAACATCAAATTAAAAAGCAAACAGGATCAGGGACCAAGACAATTTAGTGTTTCTAACTTGTTTCTTTTCGCTTAGCAAAAAGATAGTTTAGCCATGTATTTTATTTTTATTAAGTACAGTGATGAATAATCGCATTTAAAAACGATTCCGAATGGAGCCTATGTTACTATAATGGCGTAAGCTCGTCATAATAGAATGATTTTAAACTTAAAGTTTCTTATAAAATGTAAATTTAATACATTTCGTTATGTCTATGTTACTTAGATACGACTTATTTAAAATAATTAGTAATTATTTTAACTTTTAAGACTTTAGGATTATTATATCTTTTCGAATTTCTTCAAATCAATCAATTTTATTTTATGAGGATGCTCGTAGATGCAAATAATTATCTTTTGTTCTTCTAAAGTATTAAAAGTTTTCCTGTAAGTATTTAAAAAATGAACTCCTTAAAGTGCATTAATTCTCTCTAAATTAATAGCAAATATATACTATGGTCTATGGAAGGAAAAAATATCATTGTGTAAAACTAATTCATTCGTGGTACATTCAGAATAATTTTGTAAATTGTATCGTTTAATGTTTATAACAGATTCGCATATTGTTTGACCAAAATTATTATCCAAATTTGGTGATTTATCATCATAAGTAATAATATCTTAACCAACGAGTACCTTTTTAGAATTTGGTCGAACTTGAGAATTAGAAATAAAAATATTAAATATATGTTCCCACATGGTACGGTGATTATAGCCATGGAAGTATATAATAATAGTTACAGTCAATTCAATTTTTTTTAAATTTATGTCTATAATTAAAACACTTCCTTTCAAGTTTATCAAACTAATTTAAACGTTAGTATTATCATTATTTTCATGTTTGACAACAGTTAATAATAAAGTATTGGTATATTCATAAATACGCTGACTTCGAGTAAATACTGATTTGGCCGAATCGTTCAAGTAAATATAGGTACCATCTGGATTTTTGAATAGAAATATGTTTTTCTAGACCTTATCTCAACCGAGAAAATAAATTGCTTCTTGTGTATATAAGTAATGCACTACCTCAATGAACAAACCGGGATACAGTGTAGTGTAGTGTTCAGTACCCATCTCATGTTGTTAAATTATGCAATGAAACGTGGATTGGAAAATCCGTGGTAAAACACTGTCAAAACTGTTTTGAATATTTTATGCGATTTCTATTTTATTTTTTCACCCTACCACTTTTCTCTCTATAGCTACAGAAAGAGAAATGTGTCGAGGAGCCGTTCATTTTTGTTATTTCATGAAGGGCGACAACACGTGCTCGAGAACGACGAGTTTACAAAAAAAGTACCTTACTACTCGGGGGGTGAATGTTTAATGTCGCGTCGCAGTGCCATACTTTCTACTAGTTAGAACGACCATTTCTTCTCTTTTGCCCTCCCCTTTAACGCCTACACAAAAACGTCCTTGGCTAAACCTACATCAAAACTTCCGATCATGGACGTGCGTAAAACTCGACAGCCGACGATCCTCATGGCGTGATATATAAAAAAAAAGTTTTCTATACCTACTATATTGTTTGCACTATGGACCATAGACTTGAACTTATGAAGGATTTAATATTTAATGAGCTCCATCAGAAAATGACCTATATTGAATTTAGTAGGTCCGTTAATAGTTATGAGTTGTATTATATTGTAATATCAGTTGCTTATTGTTTTTACTTTATATTTATTGATACTGTAATTGGTATAAATTAATTTAAGTGTAAATTAATGATTTATCCGAAAAAATTATTTTTCAATTGAAAACACTTATGCGAGAGAAGTGGATATAGTGGCAGGGAAATATTTTATCCCGGTGAAAGTATTTATTATTATACTGTTCTACTATTCAAAGCATAAGAGTTAAGATAACGTAGACAATAAATTGTGAAATGAAAGATAACCAGGAAGATGTATATTTAAACTGTATGGAAATATAATTTACGGATTGCGTATGGAAATAAACAGGTTGTTTCTGAAATGGTTGTGATAACTAGAATATGCGTACTCGGTGTGACCCAATGAAGATTTTTTTGAAATTATTTTCAATCTCCAAAATCTGAGTTTAATCATCTTACTTTGAGAACATAATCTTAAATGTGAAAATTAACACTCAAGTTGTATTTTTTGCGAAACTCTCTTACAAATCGAGGTGTCACATTATTTTTACGTTTGTCGCGCGTTTTTCACGCTCGAATCGCTGACTATAAACAAAAATGGTGTGACACATCGATTCGTATGAGAAAACTAAAAGGTAAACATTGTTGATAGTTATTTGTTTTCATTTACCTTAAGTATATGAAATGTTTATCTTATCGAGTCAAGATAATTATGTTACTGTGATATCCAAAAACTGGAATTTCACTATAATTTTTTTTTTTTATTTAAAAAAAAAATTTACAATCTATACCTACCTTAGGCACAATGAGTAAATGTGAAACAGAATATATATAAGGTATCAAAACAATTAATATTAATAATAAAAAGAGTTAACAATAAATTATATAGTACATGTTACGTTTGATGAGAGCAGCCACCCATTAATGACACTCTCGCTCACTATAAATAGGAACAAAAATAGTTAGTTTCATTTATCTCTAACGTATGACTAATGACATTTCGGGTAAAAGTTACCATTATTATTTATTCCCTGTACATCTAAACCACATACCTAACTTAAATTAGTTAAATTCGATCATTTACAACTCTGTCAACACTAGTTTTTTTTTATTATTTCATCATTTTTATTAGTTGGCAATGGAAAATAATACACTAATTAGTAATGTATGTTAAATTACAATAAATAACTACTACCAATGTGTACGTTGTAGTTTTCTCATACAAATCGACGTGTCACACCATTTTTTTAGTCGGCGATTCGAGCGTACAAACGCGCGACAAACGTAAAAATGATGTGATACCTAGATTCGTAAGAGAATTTCGCAAAAAATACAAATTGGGTGTTAATTTTCACATTAAGGATAATGTTCTAAAAAAGATGAATAAACTCAGGTTTTGATGATTGAATAAAATCTTCATTGGGTCATCACACTGAGTACGCACATACTAGTTACCTCAACCATTTCAGAAACACCCTGATCATATAATGAGATAATGATTTGAATATATTTCTCAACAAAAATGAAAAAAATTTTATTTTACCAGATATATTATGACTTAATTAGGAATAAACATAATGTTATACTGGTTGCGCAACGAACTATGTTAAGACCAGTAGGTAACACAATTGATATCAGTCAAAAGTTGATGACACTTTATACGTTTTGAAACCATGCCTTGTCGCTTGATCAGTATATTTTTAATCATTGATGTAATCAGTAATAAGAGAGATAAATCAAAAAGAATGACGCAACAAACCACCGAAGAGTACAATCACAACAATAACAATCAAGGGCGTAGAAATAGGTAACCACAACACCGTACGGCAACAGTGCAACACGCGGCGTCCGTGACGTCAGGTTAAACGGAGCGCAACACCCAATGGCAGACAACTGTGGGCGGTACCTACACCGCGCAACGCCTAATCACAGACGACTATGGGTGGCACCTGCGCGACGCATCGACGTAATCTACGATACCATTCCTTTTAATACAAGTGCAGACCACAAAAGTCATCAGTACACTCGCAGCTGAACAATGAACAACATCTACTAACAACTGGGATCATGCGAACACAAGACTCAGCCAAACAGTTTCAGTCCACTCAGAGTTCAAATGATTCACCAAAACACTCTTGACTCTACAAGGACCAAACTCTGCTCGATACAACGGCAACGAAATTTGCGTATACAACCAAACAACGACAGTCTTTACTCGAAGCTCTACAGCACACCGGAACGACCATGTGAGTAAAAAATTTATTATACTACTCTCGTGGATTTACTTCTGTAGGTCTTTTTACATAATCTCCCAGTGTTAATAATTAATTTGGTATTTCTGTGTTAGATTATATTCATTGACATTTTCTGTTGATTTTCCTTTTAAACATTTTTAGCTATAGAAAGTGTCTGCCCACTCTAACTATTTATTTTCTGATTTCCTTCAACATTTTTACCGCGTAATGTTATTTATACCGACACGCATTCTAGTTATTTCTAAAATAGATGCCGAACCGTGCTCCAACAGCCAAATGATACAATTTTTTTTAGTTTTTAGGTCTTTGATAATAGGATTTAAACATTCATAATATGTCACGGATATTAATATTGACGGTGTTTTTTGATTTTTCCTATATTTTCAATTTCACCTTTTTCGTAAATTTTGCAATTACTCGAACAACTTCCCCATTATTGTGTTTCTCAAACAATTATCCGTTTGAACTTTTTTTTAGATATTTTTCTATCTGAATTTTTCTACTTTACCACGTTGTGCATTCATTTTTAAAATTCTATAAAAGATTGTATATTCGTAAAAATTCTTCGGAATTACGTTCTGACGAAGTGGTCGGCTGTTACTGGTACGACGGACCTAGTTCGCAGATGGCATAGATCCAGTGACTTTCGAGTTCCGCCCAGCGCACGTCTGATGGGCGCCCGCTTGGTGTGCAACTATTACGGTCCGTCAACGCCTTCAGTCCGAATCCGAATCCTATTATTCGGTGGCGTCAAAGTCGTGGAATGACATACAAATCTTTTCGAATATTAATATTTGATTGCTCATATGTGTTGAAGTCTTATAATGTGCCGGTTCTTGATTATTTCTTCCGAATTTTTTACTTAGTTTGGAATCAATAGATAGCTTGTCCATATGTGCTTCTCGAAAATTTTTCCGTTTCAACTTTTTTTGGTATATTAGATTCTGATTTTAACGAGGAATGTATTGATTTCACTGTAATGTGTGTTTTTTCGTTTTATCATTTAATTGTTTTCGGGAGTGTCAAAATAATACTTGGAAATTTAAAATTCTCAGTATAGTTTTGAAGTGCCGGGATACCAAGGAAAGAAAATATATTTTTTGCTATTGGTGTTAACTCTTCACGAATTATTTCGGATACCTACATGAAATTTTCACTGAATTATTATAATATTGGCTTTTTCTATGTTTGATTAAATTTTCAAAATTATCCAGACCTTTTTAAGATATTTTATAGACATTTGTAATGTTCCGTTTTATTAAGTTATATTCTTTTATCAATATAATTTTATCCTTCGAGTAAAAACTCTCCAAAGGTTCTCTATAAGTTGTTTTAATAGCAGTTTGAAGAAATTAAAACAACTTAGGCCCCTTTTTTACATGACAATAAATAGTTCAAAATTTGACGATATTTATTGTCCCAACAAAAACTCTTTGTCGAACTCCGTGTAAAAAAATTGCCAAGTCAAAACAAAAACTAATCATTTACAAGAATACAGCTTCATTAAGATGTGATATCATGAATAAATTCTATGTAAATTAAATTTAAAATAAATTTATTCTATCTCAATAATTTGTTTACATTGTTAGAATTTATTTCTATACAAATAAACATATCCGTTTGTAACTATACTGTTTAATAACTTTCCATTACAAATGTTACTTGATTTATTTTGTAAAAAGGTCTTCATTATTAATTTATAAATACAAATGGTGCATAAAATGCACATCATGCATGGTATAATCAAAAACTGACTAATCTATCCATTCATTAGCTCTGTAGGTCTGACTAAAGAAAATGGACAACTTTAGATTCTGGATTGTGTGATGTATATTGTGTGTGTATAAGGTCTTGCCCGCTTTGCTTTTTTTATACTTGCGGCTTCGCGCCAATACTGTCACGCTGGATATTGAATATTTATATAAATTATTTACTTAAAATTTATAGGACATTTATTTTCATAGCTTAGAATTGAAAATTAAAAACAAGGGTTCACGTAAGTAGTGACATACTTAATTCTGCAACAACAAAATAAAAACAACTATATACTGTTTTTTTTTTTTTTTTTTGTTTACAGTGTTTAAAGTTTAAATTTTGAGTGAAATTTCATATTATTTAACCAAGAAAAACAATTTTTAGTAAGTTCTATTGCAATTTCTATTAATATTACCTATTCATTAGTACTTAATAATTTCTAAAGTATATTTTTGAACACGTTCACACATTCATGTTCATAACATGAACGACATTTATACTTTTAATTATTTTGAGTGATTTTTAAGACGCTCAATTTATTTACTATTAAAAAAATATATACATATAATTTAGATACTTTAGAAAATGTATATGCTCTTAAGTCTAAATTGTGTTTTTATTTTTCAGTTTTCCTATACATATGTTGGTGGCTTTTTATATAAACTGCCAATAAACTATTCCTTTTTTAATTCATTTTTTTAGTGAACGTTCCGAACACTGATTATATTAATACTTTGTAATATATTGAATATACTAAGAATGACTGAAAGTCGGTTACATAATGAATCTGGTTCTATTATATTGGATATTATTTTATAGCTCAACGCAGCTAGTTCTCGTATATCTCTGTATGGGTTCAATATATAGGCTTGTTGCATTATTTGAAAAATCGTCATAAGAAATTGGGTCTCAACATTAATATACCAAAGGAATGTATTAGACGATCATAATGATACTTTATAGATATTGATGAAGGTAATCCATTATTTACTTTTTATATATTATTTATAATAGCTAATTTATTTTACTTTTAATAACAGATTTCAAATTAATTCTACTGGAAAGAAATTCAATGTTATAGTATATTACTGAACAAAATTTTATAAATAACATTCAATGTAATTCCACTTTAAATTCGTCCTACAACTCAGAAGATTTATCGTTGAATATGGTTATGGATCAGAGTTTTAACATGCCCCGGGTAAATAAATTAAACTTAAATTTTTTTAGCTCAAATGTAACTGCCATTAAAAGATCAAAATCTTATATAAAAATAAAATGTATAATCGTCTTAATAGAATTTTTTTTGTAAAATTTATTTACACTTCAACAATAAAGGTTTTTAGCTTACATTTGATCAAAAGTTAAACAAGAAAAAACATATTGGTATATACATTATATTTTGTTTTAAATTTTACAACTTTATTATTATTATAATGTACTGATTGCAGCTGTGTTGTCAATGTATCATCTTTAAATGCTTAGTGGAGTGAAACAGCCAAACAGGGTTTTAAGTATCTTGCGTGGATCGGTGTATTTGAGGCTGATGATGCCAACGTGCTCAATTGTTAATGTTTCGTTGTAACTTTGTAAGTATCACATAACTTTCGTTTAAATTCGTTAAAATTTTCATTCAATTCTATACAGTCAATTATGTTTTATTCTTTAGCTCGAAAAGCTTGAAAATTTAATGCAATGTTCTCCATAAGGTGATATAATAGGAGTAAGAAAATAAATGCATATGCACTTTTTAGATTGAAAAATTATTAAACTTTTTATGAACTTCGATCATCGGGTTATTAGTATTTTTATATTAAGGCTTCAACAACAAAGGTTTTTAGCCTGCATTAAATTAAAACAGACAAGTATACATTATATTTTTTACACAATATAATGGCATGTTTATCATAGTTTACAATTTATGACTTATATTCATACAGTGAAAAAATGAATTGTTTGCTTCCGTATTTTCTTCATTGAGTGCTTGATTGAGTGTGATCGAATTATTGAGGATCTTGCGGGCTTCCGTATTATTATGTTTCATTGCAAGTGTCCCATACTGCAGTTGGTTATTTTCTTATAAAGACAAGTAAACATGTGTTAAATGTGAGTGGCCTATACAGGGTGTCCGTGAGAATTTATCCATTGCGATATCTCCCGAAATAATGGTGATATTGATATTATGGTTTTTTAATAAGACTCACAGGGATAAGAACTACAATTATTTCATATTTTAAAGTTTTGGTAAAAAAGTTAAAAAATTTATTTTTTTATTCAATTATTTCCAAAAAAACTGAAGATAGCCATTTTGTAGTTTATTTTTCTGCAAATATTGTCGTTTCAAAATTTTATTTTCATTTGTTTCCTGATTTTTAATATTTTTTTTTAATTTCGATACAAATGACAGGTTATTTAACATCTTAATATTATCAAACATGTAACCCACCGCGCCGCGTGCATTCCCATACGACTGGCCGAATACTTTCCGTGTTCTTAATAGTTATAAATTTATAATCATATTTTATTTCTTCAAAACTAGAAAAAAATATTAAAAATCAGGAAAATAATGAAAAAAAAATTTTGAAACGTCAATATTTTTAGAACAATAAAGTCTACAGGATGATTCTTTTAAGTGGGTACACTCATTATCTAGAAAACCATTTACTTTTTTCAAAATATTTTTATATGGTTTCAAGTTGTTAAAAAACCAATGTTTTTATTAAAAAGTTATATTTTTAATCCTTATCATTTTTTAAGCTTTTTACTTTTTTGAACGACAACAGAGTTTTAATTTCATATTCCAAAGCAGAATATTTTTCTAAGTATTTTGATTCATAAAAATCGAATTCATGTGTTTCTGAAATGGTTGAGGTAACTAGTATAATATTCGTATAATCTTCAAAACTGGGGTTTATTCATTTTATTTTTAGAACATTATACTAAATGTGAATATTAACACCCAAGTTGTATTTTTTGCGGAATTCTCTTACGAATTTAGGTGTCACATCATTTTTACGTTTGTTGCGTGTTTTTACGCTCGAATCGCTGACTAAAAAAGAACACAATCGGCTACAAGCAGAACGTACCACGGAATACCACCGAAACGTGATGCAGCGCAGTCGCCATTATGCCACACGGAGGTTGTTCGGACACCCAGAAATATAGACCCCATGTAGACAGCCGAAACCACCTTCGTACACAGTTCCTGTTTACTCTTCGCCGTGTCTGATGTTTACCCAAAAGGAAAGCACAAACAGCTCGGACAAGTGTCGCATCCTCACGCTGTGCCGTCCCCACGTACTTTCCTGTAGCTGGTACATACCTACAAGGAGGTACAGACATTACAGACAAGTGTCGTTATTAAAACGCCACCGCCACAGATTGTGAACTCCGAGCCATTGATGCCGCCGTCCGAATATCACAGTCGCCGTAAATAATTACCTACGTTCGTATTATCTACGTAACATCGCTGATAGTACGCGCTGCGCCTTCGTGAACCACGTACTATTACTATTGTCGTTCGACGGTTGCTGCCATCCGTGTTCACCCATCTACATACATACGCATTGGCACAGCACGACGTCTAGGGAACAATTGATTAACAACTAGAGAACACAGTTGTTAATGATTACTGCCCGGTCGTCATACCAGTCAACCATGGTCTAAGTCATCAGAGCCGTGAGTCCGACCATAAATTCTTTTTTATGTATAATTTGATCCTTGCTATACGTGTTTTTAAATGTAAATCGTCTTGTGTGATTAATTATTGATAATTAAAAGAAAATATTGTGAAAATAACTAATACAATATATTGCAATTAAGAAAAAGATAATAATTGAATGAACCAACAAATTGCCTCGGCGTTCATCCATTTCATTACAGTTGGTTTATAGGTTTATTATGAACTTATTAATATATTATTTAAATTAAAAATCATTACTTTCTAACAACACCTCTAACAAAATATATTGTACTCAAATTACGTGTTATATATAACGAGACTATCTTGTTTAATATGTTAGTCTTAATTATAATTATAAAATTAATGGTAATCAATCAAAATATAGTAGCACAACTTTGTAAGTTTCGTTGAATTTAGTTTATCTTCTATAATGTTCAGCTGTAATACAATCAGCAAGGGCCTAGGTAGAAGTACAGTAGAAGTTGGCGAATGATCAACTTCCGAGTTTGTGAACTTTAGATAATCCAAGTTTTAATTGTTATGAGCGAAAAGTCATGTTTGCTAGTTTACAAATCATAATAATCAATTATATTAATGTTCCTTACATATCTCTAATGGTAATGAGTAAATGAACTACAATGGTGTCTAAACTTAATAATTTAATGTTATTGTCAGTCAAACTTAAATGTGTAATGTGCATAAAACAAAAAATGAATTTCATACTAATCATGTTTTTAAATTATTTTTTATTTTTTGACGGAATGAATAATTATAAGGCACCAAATACAAACATATATTGAACAAAAATCAACTACTAATCAATAACTAATAGTTTAAATGTTACAAACATAATTGGCTACTTTTTTTATGAAGATTGGAACAATAATGTTTTATTAAAAGTAATATCCTTTTCCGTAACTTTTTGTCGTGGGTTATACACTTACAGGCTACAACAGCGTAACTTTCTTATCAGAATTATAAGATAATGTACAGGGATTTTGTGTAACCTATCATATGAGGTGATTTTGTGGGATCACGAAGGGTTTCACAAATAGTTTTTGATGTTTAACGAAACGAGAGAGCTTATAGTTTTTTTTTTTTTTTTACTTTAGAGATAGAAAATCTTGTTATAAAAATAATGTTATTTAAGATTATTATTGGTCCCTTGGAAGTCTTTTAAAATAGCGTCCATAAGTCGAGAAGTTAATGGAAGAAATGAATCCGCAAGAATAATCAAATAAACTAGGTAAACATTTTTCTCATTTTTAGAAATTCAATTAATTTAATAATACATTTCTGGTTTACCTAGAAATTAGACCCCAGTTTCTGTAAAATAAATACTAACTAATGTAATGTAGAATACATAATTCATTAGTTCATTATTACATATCCATTTAATAAAATATAACATAAATATGGCGTATCAGTTTAATGTGATTGGTTATAGTCCGTTTCTTTTGAATTTTCCAAAACCTCAAAAGCTCTATTTTTAAATTTTTTTTTGTTTTAGTGCATTTCAAACGTTGATCAGGTTATTTTGAAGTAAATATAAATTGTTGTGTATATTCAACTTAAAATATCGATATTTTATACGCGAAAATGTTTATTGGTGATTTGTATCAGTGTTCGTGAAGTATTTTAATAATAACACAGGAGCTATGTTATAGGCATAACACGTGATGATACGGCGTAAGCTTATTGAACTTATTTTAATTAAAAAATGGTTACTTATTTCACGTTATTGGAATATTGCCTATATTGAACCCCTAAACGTGTCTTGTCGGTGATTTGGACTACAACTAATATCAACTCTATGCTAATATACAGTTTAATTTTTAATTGTATAATAGTTTAATGCTACAAAAAAACTTGAATACCTATCGTGTTTGAATAAACTTTGGATGCGAAACTAAACAATTTTTAAATTTGTGTCAAAAAATCACTGCTTGCATGCTATGACTTTAATATTATAGTATAGAACCTACCTGTGAATAAACTGTGAATACAGAGTTAAATTTGACATAATAATTCCTACGTAAACAGGTAAACACATATGATTATAGTGTTAATAATTATATTTTTTTAAATGTCATTAATCATTACGCATTAACTTACGGAAGTAATTGAATTTATAATAGGTATAAAGAGAAATGTTGGATTATTGGAAAATACTAAACAACATCGATTATCAAAAGAAAAGACGGTCCACGTTCAAAGACTGACATTCGAGACAATCGCCGGGGTAACGGCAGTCTTCAATACGAGTATTGTACTGGTCGTTGTCAACCTGCACCGAAGATGGGAGATCTACAATACACCGTATATGTTGTACAACAAAGGGTACAGTACTACTGCATTGTTGTTCGAGCCGATAATCCAATTACAAAATGTCGATTCCAATTGGACGTGGTGCTCTGCGTGTGCCGATGGATCAATGTACCGTCCCCTCGGTGGCTCCCGTGCGAATGATTGGGATTGTTTGGTTTCCGAGTTTTAGTGCGTTCTGAATTACCTACAAAACACCAACCTACCGGTTACCGATAACCGAAGTGGAACACACAACATAACTACCTATATTAATAAATTTATTAGATTTAGTCGCATTTGTCGCTTATCACATAAACGCGGTGTAACAAGGAAAATATAAACTAACCCTAACCCCAATTATCGGTACACGTATAATGTACCTACTTTACACCAACGTTTCCATTAATACTCGAACAAACATTGATCATTACCTCTCACAATGGTTTTTGTCAAATGGACAAAATATGATTATTTTATTTTACTATTCATTTTTATTAGAATCAAAAATTAAGTTTAAAAAAAGCGGGTAAGTGGGTATCACTCAGCTGTACATTGGGGGGTGGGGTGGACCTCTGACTAGGGTAGGTTACATATTTTGAATGCAATGATAGGTATCATTGTATACGAAAAACGATTCTGAACGGAGACGGTTTATCTGTCTAGGATATATTATAGGTTATTAAAAATTTTCAAATCTTAGATTTAAAAAGAAAATTTTTTATGAATTTCTAGCTTAAAATAATTTGCGAATTTTCGTGATTTTTACGTATGTATCAAAATTAAAATTTAAATGCTTGTAAAAAAAATGTGACTATGCAATTCTTTTATTTTTCAACTGCTATTGTAAAAATATTTTAGGAACCTTGTATTAAATTTTCAAATCTTAGATATAAAAGGAAAATTTTTGATGAATTTCTAGGATAAAATAATTTACGAATTTTCGCGATTTTTACGTATGTTGTCAAAATTAAAATTTGAATGCATGTAAAAAAAATTGTGGCTATATATTTCTTTTATTTTTCAACTGCTATTGTAAAAATATATTATGAGCCTTGTATTAAATTCTCAAATCTTAGAATTAAAAAGAAAAACTTTTATGAATTTATATCTAAGATAATTTGAACATTGCCGTAATTTTTATGTATTTAGTCAAAATTTGAACTGTAAATGCTAATAAAAAAAAAAATTGTGCATATGTATTTTTATAATTTTTGAATCACTATAAGAATAATTTATGAGGAACTGTGTATTAAATTTTCAAGTATTTTGATAGGGCCAAAAAAATTTTATCGACACTTCAATAGAAAATTTTCAGAAAAATTGAAAATTTCAGTTGTCTATAAATATCTATAAATATCTCAAAAAAAGTCAAAACATTTAAAAAATTAAATCATGTAAAGAAAATGCCAATCTAAATAACTTGTGCAATTTTCAAGTATCTACGACTTATACTTTTTGAATGATAACAAATATTTAAAATCGTTTGAGGATAAATCGTTATCGTTACAAGTGTTGCATTTTTAATCCTTAATTATAAACACAAAAATTTTTATGATTTTTCAACTTCAAAATTAATTGCAAATTTTCGCGTTTTCGACAGATTTCGTAAAACTTTGAACTATAAACGCTTATAACAAAAAAATGTGACTTACGATTTTTAATTTTTTTTGCTACAATAAGAAAAACTCATAAGGAACCTTGAATTAAATTTTCAAGTTTTTTTGGTCGTCTAACATTTTTTTACCGGCACTTTAAAAAAAAAAAATTCTCAACAAAATTGAAAATTACAGTGGTCTATAAATAACTAAAAAAAGTCGAAAATTTGTGAAAATTTAACTGTATATAGATAACACTAACATAAACATTTGGTAAAAATTCCAAGTATTTACAGTGATTATTTTTTCAATTACAATTTACAACCATATAAAAAAATCGATTTTTTTGAAAACTGTTGGAAAATGTTAACTTTTGACCTCTATAATGCACCGAGGATATTCACTTTTACATCGGAATCCACTCCGAAAGTTTGAAATTGAAGCATTATCTCGACTAGTTATTGCTGTACACAGACACAAAAACAAAAAAAAAACACACACATCATTGTAAAATCAATACATTCATTACTTCGTTCAGAATCTAAAACCTACGTTAGAAAGTCCCGACATTTTGGTAGCTTTTTAATTTTAATTTTTTTTATTGGTTATTTCAAATTTGTATATTTTTTTTAAATTAAATTATTTAAAACTAAAATGTGTATGTTATGTAAATTTTTATTTTTAAAAAAAAAACTCAATTTTCAATATTTTATATGTTCATTATTCACCATAACACATATAAGCAATATTTTTATTCATTACATTTTCATGTAGTAGACTGATAAAGTTTCACATACGCATTACGTATGCATGTAAAGGATATAGGTATACTTACTGGGAATGGGAATATGTTATATTATCATTAAATGCAGCTTTTCTGAGAACATTTTCAAATTTCATACTAGGTTTCATGTTCGAATCAGATACACCAGATAACAGAGTGACATGTCAATAATATAACATTGTCATCTTCATACAGCCAAAGAAACAAAAGCTAAGAAAAACCTTTACCTAACTGGGCTATTAACCATATTGGATTTGTATAAACCCTCTGCGGTCACCGTGAAAGTTTCTTGATGTCTGAAATTGAAGTGATATTACCCGGGGATGGCATGAGGGGCCAAGAAACGGTTTGCGTCAGTTAAACGACCCGAGAGGGAAATTTCACGGTCGAACTAACTCGCTTCCACTCTCCCACTCGTCTTGGGAGATACGCAGTTAAAAGATAACTGTGATCAATAAATTGAAACACAAGAAAAAGAAAAAAATAAGGAGAAAAAAAACGGGAAAAAAGTCATCTAGTCAAATGCAAAGTGCTTTTTTTCTCTTCTTACGGCTGAATGAGATTATCTAATTTATCCTCAATGGCGTTATTATCGAAACCAAACCACTCGTGTTCTTCCCAATATACCTGCTAATTTTATCTTGACGGAAGTTCAGAGTATTTCAATGTGGGGTTATCGTTATTGTAATAAAATAATTATCGTTTGACGTGAGCCCATATCCACAATTATTTAGTATATTAAGCAATAAATTATTCGAATCAATGTCAATAAAATAAAAGGCCATAGAGGATTTATGGAAAATATTAACTGAAAAATATTTCGGTTTCTGATGACTGATTGAATTTTTTAGCGAAATGATATCTGATAAATAGAAATTTCAAATATACATTTTTACTTTTTAACATTGGCTAAAATATATCAATACTAATAAGTGCATTACATCACTATCACCTTAAACTCAGCCACGGTCGATTTTTGCTACGTTCCAAATAGATGGAAAGAAACTGCCATCATCCCGACTCCAGTAAAGAATGCGACGGGAAACTTCACAGCATTTAAATGATAAAGAAAGATTAGACTGTTGTCAAACCAACCTAATAGTTAAGCAAAATAGTTTTAAAATGATATCTATTCTAAAAGCAACTTATTCTGTAAAGTTGTACAGGTAATATTATTATTACTTTAAAAATAATATTACAATAAGTCCAATCGTTCAAGAAAAAAAATTATTATTACATAATAGCATAATTAATAGGTACGACTGATCATTTATTTATTCAAACGATGATATATATATATATATATATATATATATATTATTATAGGCATTTACAGCGTACGCGTTTGCAGAAATCATTTTTTATAGGTACCTACCCACAATAATAATGTACTGCAGCAATTTTCAGCGATTCGATCCTCGTCCGTTGTAAAAAACCAACAAACATATTGTAAGTATTTAAATGATCGATGATGATAAGTAATAACAGTGGCGTAACCAGGATTATGGAAGAGGTTTGGGGGGTTGTGTAAAATTTTTGTATAAAAATAAGAAATTTATCAGGGGGAAAAGGCCCAATACCCATCTCCATTCTGGATACTCCACTGGATGACAATAATGTTTCACGTAAAGCGGCGCAGTATAAAAATAATAACTAAATGTTATGATTATTATGTAACTATATATTTTGTAGTGACGACTGACGACCTAGTCGAGCATAATATGCGCAGATGACAAGCATTTCCCGGTAGGTCACCGCCTCACCGGACTTCGTCGGCGGCGATAATGGTCGATAGCGGCGCGAGACGTACTCGCGAGTATTATTTAAATTTATTATTGCAGCGATCGGTGGCGGCGATGGCGGGATGGAGTATCGTCGGCCATCGGTCAACGTCGTTCGCGGTCAACCGGACCTATTTGATATTCGGCCCGGAACTTTCGACCGTGTCAAGTTGTCTCCGGGTCTACGAGGGCACGCGGTCGTCGGGGTGACAACTGCAGTAAGCCTCCGACCTCCACTCCCAAATTCTCTACACACCCCTACCAACCCGCAAAAGCACCAAAATCGTCCTCGCAGCAGCACTGTCTGCGCACATATATACACACATATTATGTAAATATATATATTGTATGATAAGTATATATACATATTATATCGCCGCAGCAATATAACACGCGGCATTTTGACAGACGCTCTTCCGGCCGTTAACCGGATCTGGGGCGTAATTAACGTAATGGATCCTGGTGTTCCGCGCAAAGTGCATAAATGTCGCGCAGACTTCGTCCGAAGGGTATATACATATTATATCGTCGGCAGCGGAGGGTAGGTGGCTGACAGCTCGCGGTAAAACACTGTTGCCGCGACGGTATATATGTATATAATATCATATGAAATAATAGTAATAATAATAAATATTTAGTTACGTCATATTATTATCTATCACGTTTAATACGCATACGACGACGATGACGATGACAATACATATAAATATAACGATTCTAGTGTGTAACGCACTAACGCTGTACCGTGAAGCGCCTCAACCTTGCAGGTGCAGCGAGATATATCGTTGGCCATAACTCATTTGTATAATATATACATTTAAGTAGGTATTTATTTTACAACAAATTTGCACACGAACCACGAAATGTTTTACTGAATAAATCCGAAACGACGATGAAGCGGTTGCGACGGAGTACGTGACCTACACAAGTATACTTTATAGGTACTATTACAGCAGGCTTGGACGACGAGCTCGGAATCTTTGAAACTCTGCTCTGCGTGCTGATGGTTCCTATTTATATCTGCAGACGTGTCGTGAGTTAGCTATAGGAGAGCGAGTGCACGATTGACGACATTAGAATATTAGATTGCCATTAGGCGCTATGTGCTCAATCACATAAGGCCTGATTTTTCTATACATTGCACTATTAAAGTTTAATTTTAGTTTTAACGATAATATTATTTCCAAGATAATAATTCATATCTTATTATAGGTACAATATTAATTCTACACAGTGTGTCAGTGTTAAAACAGTAGTCTAATCTAATACAAAACTTAGAGGTTGAAAAAGAATGTGATCTGATAAATTGTTGAAAAAAAAAATTTAGCACGGTATAAATACTCTCAAACAATAAGTTATTTAATTTTGTAATCTAAAAATTTTATTGATAAATTCAATTTGATAACCTAGGCAGATACTACATAAAGTTCAATTAAGTTACAAATTATTGTTCGCTGGTAAAAATGCACAAAAGTTATAATGCGCGTGAGTTATTACGTATTATTTTTTTTCAAGTGGTGCGTGTTAATAATTGACGTTCTTCATCAAGGTTTTAGGTCACGTGGCTGTTTTAATTTTCAAACGGCGGAAAGTCAGCTAATTGTTATAGAATTCAGGAAGAAAAGTTATTGATCTTGTTGGGGAGTGTCCTATATTTGCTCTTATGATTTCTGAAGAACAGGCGCATTAAAAGTCTGGTGCACAGGTGCCTTCATACAAAGGTACCCGGGTGAGAGCTTGTTAATCCGATTAAGTGTATACAAACATGAGCGAATTTTGGCTGGGTAAAAAAGGTTGAAAATACATAAAATATACCAAGGATAAAATGTGACAAGTAAACATGAGTTATTTGTACTTGTGTGAAAAACACTAGTACGTAATGCCAAAATATTCAAGAAATTAAAATTATATTTTGTAAATTACATTTTTGAACTATTCTCTTGTCACATAAAATATTTTTAGAAAAAAACTTATATATACCGCATAAAATGTTTATATACTTTGAGTACAATCAATAAGTTTGAGTCTGTACTTAACATAAAAACTATTTTTGTATATTTCGTGTTCTCATTTAGGTAAATAATCTTATACTAATAATTTATAAACGTGGTCAAACGTGTGGCACGAATAGTTTAATTTTAATGACAAATCTATATTTTAATGAGTGAGAAATTAAGAATACACATTGCTCTTTTAAAAATTGTATATAATAAAGTAGACAATATTAATAATATTATATTGTAACGAATAGTAGTGTAAAATAAAATTTAAGGCGATTAAAACAATGTATTTTTTTTTTACAAAAATAAATATGAAACTCAATTATTTTTATGCTAAAGATAATAAAACCTAAAACTGTTTGAAAGTAAAATGGTATAGTTATTGGAGTTTTCGTTTGTTTTGTTGTGTACTGTTTTTTAAATACCTACTTATTTTGTTTTATACTGACATCTCACGTTTGAACACGTTTTAAAGCCTGTGGGCTAAGCAAAGTTTGAACATAAAATTATAACTAATTGTCCGCACTCGATATTATTATCATGTAGGATATAGTCCGTTATTGTACTCAAAATTTTTTTTCAAGACAACACTTAACAACTACTATAGGTATCAGTATGGAGATTAACATTACCTTTGCAACTTTAAAACTTCTAAATGTTGTAATAAAATCTTGAGGTCTTTCTCATAAGGATCTTGGACTGGTACTTTAAAACCAACCTTCTACTTATCTAGTGGAACTTTTATGTAGTCAGTATGTGTGTTATTGCCAGTTACAATAATAATTGTTCCCATGTACAAAAGTAAAATGGTTGTTTTTTAAAAGTTGTACGTAGATTGCTTATAAAATGTATGAACTATTCAAAACAGATATTATTTAAAAACTATTAACTTCAGATTTTTTTGTTTGTAGTACTAAAACACCGATACAATATTGTCTTGCTTACATACCTAATACAATTGCATCTATTTTAACGACGAGGTCAACATGGTAGTATAACAAGTACTTATTTAATTTTGCATAATTATTTACTTTCGTAAATAACGATTTTATGGCCAAGGCAAAATACATCGGTAATATCTATTGTAGATACTTAAATCATTCGCTGATCAATTGTCGTTAAATATATGGTTTGTTTTTTCTATGATAAGTTTCACGTTTTTATAGATTTAAAGATAACTGATGCCCATCGATTATAAATAATTAAAGTAATATATATAATATATAAAATTATTGTCAAGAAAATATTATTAACGACGCACCGAACTCGCGGGTTATTCGATAATTTTCGTTAATCGTTTAAATTAATTATAGAGGTATTCGTTAAATTCATAATTGTTTAATCTGAACTCCAAACAATTTAAAACTTCCACAAGGCTTAGTGTCAGATTCAGGCATTTCTTCATAATTAAACATAAAGTAATATGTAAGCTACGTTATACGTGTTATATTTTAGTAACTAACGCTAAATATTAAATTGTATACATGAAATGTATTTTATATTTAGTCCTTTAGACCGATAATAATACTTAATGATACTAATTAGCCAGTAATTATCACTGATCCTCATCAATATGAATATTATAAATAATGGTACATTTCAACCGTTTAATTTAAACTAGGCAAAACAAATAATTTATATAAGGTATAAAATAATGTATATGTCTTCAAAATCAATATTAAGCTCAATACACGTATTACTATTTTTATCCAATGTTATTATGTAATACACAAAAATGAATAAAAAACGTTTAAATATAATATTGTAACTGTATCTACAGATTGTTAGAAAATATTACTTATTATACTTACTAGTGGAAAATAACGTTAATTATAAAATATAAAATGTTTTTTCCATCGAAGATAAATTTAAGATTTTTTCCATAAATATAAAAGCTAAATATATCTACCAGGCACCAGTACGTTTTTGTGAAAAGTATGTAGACCGAATATAAAATATAAATAAAAAAGGGACAACTTTTACTTTTCCGCAATGGGCCAAAAAATGAACGAGCCAGTATAAGTCTATGTATAAAATGATGTATGTATATATTCGTCATATACTTATACATGGGTGTTTATATTTATGTATACTTATATTTTTTACTTGTATGCCAAAGTAAGAGGCATCTAAGTCTTTTTACGATATTGGTGGTCCGAACAACTTAAAATGTTGGGAACCGCTGTCATCTGTACATAATTTATAATAATTAAATATTTCATTTGAAATTGATGCATGGAGTGGATTAATCAACTATCAAACAAGTAGGCGTATTGTTTAAACAAAACTCAATTTTCGGTAGACGATAATACGCAAAATGCTGAACGTATATGGTATAAATAGATTTTCTGGTTTTACCTATCTAAAATACATTATCAAATATGAGTTATGTAAAAAGTTTTTAGGTTAAGTTGAGCATTCCCGCGGAAGCAATGCCCAAGCAGTCCCCGCGGCGTTGTCAGTTCAAACAGAAAAAAAGGCCAGGTTAGATATACTTTTCGAAAAATGGTTATCAGTAATATATTTTTTGTTAAAAACTAATTTTTTATGCAAATAGGTATATTAAATAGAACATCAGGATAAACGTAAATAAATTTGATGACTAGAGATCTTTTTAAAATTAAATTAGATAAAAAAAACCAATTTAAATTTAAAAATAATATTTTGTATTAGGAATATCGATTTTTAATCTTAAAATTTCAAAATATTGTACCGATTAAATTTAATAAGAATGAACAATTACTTAATATGATTAATATTTAGAACTTACATTGACCGATATTATTTACAATATCCTTGTTTTTTTTTATTGAATTTGAATAAACTTAGTTTTGGCACATAATACAAGTGGATATAAAATAACAGATATTTTATAAATTACTGCTTATTTGAAGTAACCGAAAGGAAAACATAATTAACGACAGAGTAAAAATATTACAAAAATTAATTTAAGCAAGGTAGTTTACGTTTTAGAACACTTCGTGTCAGTACCTATTGTGTTTTATTAAACACAATAGTCATTCATGCCCACTGTAATTGATTCGAACTTGAAACGGTTGTTTATAAACAAATTAATTTTCATGGTATATATTTTTTCTGAATTGCATGCAATAGTTCGTATTCTGTTGTAATAACTGGTTTTAAAACAAATGAATATTTAAAAAAAAAAAGTACTTAAACGTAGACTCTAATTAAGATTATGGAACGTGTATAACAATTTTGGGGTTTAGTTACTTTAATTCCAATATTAATAACGTTTTTAAAAAAAATATTGCTAAACTTTATTCAATATAAGAATTTATGTAAAATAATTTAAATAAGTCGAACTATTTCTTGAGATGATAATATTATTATTGATAACGTAAACTGATCTGTTATATCATTAGCTGTAAAAATGTATAATATATAATTAAATTAATTAGTAGTTATCATTGATTTACATCATTGCGAATGTTATAAATAATAAATTACTTTTTTCTGACATTTTAATTAAATTTAGTCTTGGTAATACAAATTTATAATATTATAACATATTATATGTCATCGAAACACATAACACGAATGTTACAATATTTATACAACGATATTATGTAAAACAATAAAAATGAATTTAACGTTTTTAATATTATATTTTAACAACATTTCTACAGATTTATGACAAGATTCTCTCGTATGTAATATTAATGGGAAATGATATTAAATCTAAAATGTTCACCTACAAGCTATTTGTCCACAAGTATAATATAAATAAATACGTAATTGAAAATAAAATCGTTTAAAATAAATCCATTTTCCTCAAATTATCTTATTTAAAATAGTATTTTCAACTGTTTGTCATCATAATACGCAGTGTAAATACACATTTAATTACATAATGTAAATTATTATTATAATTTTTTTATATATATTTCTCACTTTAAACCCAATGGCCCATGTTGCCGAGGGTATTATTAATAAAAAAAAAAAAATCATTATGCTAAAATATACTCACACATATGTGGCAAAATGCTAACATACATTTTTTCTTAATATAATAGCTAACATCTTATTTATTGCAAGTCATAGCAATTGTTCACGCATAAACTATTTTATTTTTCGTAAATTATTTTATTTTGATGCAATGTTTAAAATGTACAAGTGCGTACTACATTAGGTATCCTAAGAAAAATATATGATTTACTTAGTTAGGTAAACAATTAATTTTGTTTGTTATATTTCGATTTTCTTAAAAATAGTTAATATTTAATATGAATTTAAAATTTTAAAGTTCATTAAATAGTGAAGTTGGTATTTTATCAATAATATACCGATAATTAAAAAATAAACCTAATGAGTATATAAAATATGAACAATTATAATAAATTACTGAAATCATTTTCATACAACAAAATATTACTAATGGTCTTTGCTGTCGATGTTATTTTTTTGAAATCAATAAAAAAAGAAATTATTATATTTTAATTAATTAGCGTATCAGTGTTTAGACCAAAAAAACGTTGAAAGTTTCGATTAATTAATGAATATATTATTATATTCGTATAGATATTTTTGAGTTTAAATTGTTATATATTTTTTTTATTAGATGATTAAATATAAATTATTTATTTTTTTTATACTCAATACAAAACCTCTTTGAATGCCGACTGGAAATCCCATTTTTATTTTATTTAGCGAACCAAATCATAACAAATTGTTCAATTTTTTTTTCAGATGTAAAACACGTTTATTCAAAACCTATTTTTTAAATTTAATTTCCTTTGTATATCCATGTAAAATAGCATATAAATCTAATATGAACCCCAGTTAAAGGTTAAGATTATTAAAAAATAAATAAATAAACTCAATATAATTTAATGTTACCTATGTTATTTTGATAGTTATTATTTTCATAAATATTATTAAGCTTTCAGTATTTTGAACTTGATTAATCACTAAGATTTAAATTTAATGACATTGTATATGTGTTCCCATTATTTCATTTAAGACCATAAAATCCCTTAAATCTATTCTACTCTATTATCCTTCTCTTGGATTAACTTTATATAATGAACAACTTAACACGTAAGACACAATAACAGAACGGCTCGACAGCGATAACTATGTGAATTCATAAAAATAATGAGATACGCGACACTAGAAAAATTGTGCACGTTATTACACTGGTTATTTATGCTCTAACTAAATTTTAATTAAACTATTTTTTCCATCTTTGAGATTAATTCTCTTACGTTTTGTAATAAATAAAAGAATTGTACTATTTTTTATTAAAAGTAAACTCCATGTGGAGGCCATCATAGATAATTTATCAATGTACAACAAATTAAAATGCTCACATACCTTACAGAATTTATGTGTACCTCGTAAGCTGTATCTAGTATCTTGTACATTATAGTAGTTACCATGATTTATTTTATATCTTGTAACTAAACGGTCAAAACGAAAATATCATTTCTAGATCATCGTTTCTTATGTAATTAATAAACAAAATAGAGCTGAATGTTAATTAAATTCAATAAAATTATGTTTAGGTTTGGTAAATAAAGTTATTATATATGCATTTATTTTATTGACAAGCCATGTATTAGATACAACATACGATATTGAGTTTACTTATCTTGGAATAATAAATTTGTTATCAGCTACGTTCAGCATATAAAATTTAATTTTACCAAGCTTAGATTAAGATTTTAGAATGTGATTAATTAAGTCAGAAGGGAAAAATGCGAGCGGGTGAACAGTTTAAAATATCAAACGAGCACATAAATTATTTGATGAGCTTATTTATATTTTATACAAATTATTTTCAAGTGTAATTATTGTTTTATTACTGTGTTATTTAATAGGTTCACATAAACATAAAATAACTGCCTTTTAAAATGTAATGATGCAATACATTGTATGCTGTAGTACCTATGCCTAATATTTTACTGTAGATTTTTTTTTTACGAATTCTTTTATACCATAAATGTTTTTTTTATTAATTAATTCAATGACATAAACCTAATGAATTTAGTTGATTTATACTAAATTACCTATTTCGTAAAAAAGCAGTATTTCAAACGACTTAAAAAATACAATTTTCTATAATATATATATACGTGTTATGTACATTTAAGTTTTCACTCGTATATTTTCTGTGTGTATAATTACACTCAGAAATGAAAACCATTTACGACGTGCGATGAATTTTCATTACAATATATTCCTCGTACTTCTCTGTTTTATTTTAAAAAAATCGGTGTGGGAAAAAACTCGCATAAAGTGTATTATAATGTTTTACAAAAATCTAGACGAGATACCAAAAACAGTAATAATTATTCGACCTAGGTCCGCTACTCCATGGAACAGACTCAAAGCTCAAAGCCAGTGACTCGCGTAATTTATACACTCGTGTATGGGATTGAATGCTTTGGATCGCATCAGTAAGTTTTCATCTCGCGTATATGCGTCGGAGAAACGCAAAAGTCACCGAAACCACGTGATGGTTGCACATATTAAACACGCTTGACCAATATATAAAGTACAACGTTTATACTGTTTTACTTGCAATTTAACTCAGTTTCGAATCTCCACTAACAGACGCAGTAATATTATATTGTAACGGTTACATTGAGCTGAAATTTTATTTTATTTCCTTACGCTTTTATTGTATCGTAATTTTTTTTCGTACATGTTACAAGTGGCGTATTTGGGATAACTTTTCAGGGGAAGGATCAAAATATAAATATTTTTCACTGTTACGATATAAGACAATTCAATTACAATAGTTGATTTTTTATTTGGTTAGAGTTTTTAAAAGTGGTTCAAACTTGTAATTTTGTATTAATAATCAACTCATGATCACGGAATTTAACTTATAATTACAGCTCCCACTAAACATTAAAAAAAATATAAGTATATGGGGGAATGCCCCTGTTGTCCCTATCAAATACGCCACAGACATGTTATTATATTATATAATTAATAGAATAATTTTTTTTTTTACCTACCTCCTTTCACTTTTTTTAAGACCGTATCATTTATCTATATAGAAAACGAATCTTACATTTCCATATTATTATTAGTTGTTTTATTTCGATCGATAAATTGTCTAATGAAGTATAACAATTTGAAAGAAATTACTCAGGTGAAATATTGTAATATTTAATATTAAAATATGATTAATAATTGTGTATAAACTCCCTTATTTATAGTTTGTTCACGAGCGGCTTAGTTTTGAAATAGATTAATATTAATTATAACTTTAAAATTAAGTTCATTGTATGAATATATTATGAATATATATATTTTACGTGCTCGTAGATTTTGAGAAGTTTGTTGATATAATGACGACTATAGCTGGTGATTGGTGTCAAGGAAACGCATCAGCCATTAGGTCCTCCTTTGTATAAGGTCGGTGGACTGAAAGAATTGTACGTAAGATCGTCCCAACTACCAAAAGTTAAGGGATCTTGACCATTGAAATATATGTATTTTTAATTTATCAATATGATATAAATATAAATTGTACAAGTCAAATCGAATAACTGAAATGTTACTGATTAGTAATTATACATATTTGGTAAACATAATGATATAACATTATGCTATTATCGATAGCAATATCGATTAATGGCAATTAAATAATACAAATTAATAAACCTATGCTTATTCAATCGTACTTACACTCGACATTTACTACACATTAAAAATTAAAATCTTGCGAAACTGGTCGTTTGATAAAAAGTGATTTTGTTTATATTTTACCGTAGATCCATTGTGATGGAAATATGAATTACGGGTTTTTGTATTTCTATTGATAAGACATATTTTTAAAATTTTTTTTTTATCAATTATCCCGCGGCAACTTAGGCCATTGGGAAGGGGGTGGTACTGTAGGTTTATGGAACGGTAAGGTGCGTTACACGTGGGTGAGTTTTGGCAGAATTTTTATTGGGGCACCCGTAGGTTTCTGCCATGCCCCAGAGTGGGGGATGGCGGCACTTGTTCCCCGGACACCGTGACTTGCCCGGAGAAAAATGTCGCCCGATGGTCGAGGATCGAACCCGGTCCGACTGAGCCATAGCCGACGCGTTAGACCGCTCGGCCACCTCGGCCACCATATTGATATTCTTTTTAAAACTTGTGTGATGGTAGGTAATTTAAAGTTTTGTATGGCAACATATTTATTATTTTTGTTCATTAAAATGTGTATTATTAATAACAAGTATTTTCGTCAACGCAGTATTGAGGTTATTATTTCAAGTCAAACTTGTTGTAAAACAGTATATAAATAGTGGTTTATTTTTAGGAAAATGACTACCATTGGTCTAAAATGTATATTTTTTTTTACAAAATTAAAACAGGTACTCGTGCACTTTGTTTGTAGAAATTCAATTCCGTTATCGATAGCTGTTCTTATCTCAATGTTACGAAATGTTGATCTTAGTTTAATTTTTATAAATAATTTTGCTATCTATAAAATAACCTATTATTCGTTTAATTCGTATAGAACTAATGATAGATAAAAAAAAAATAAAGAGTACATTAACAGATAACGTCAAAACAAATATATAACACGACAGAATAAATTTAAAAAAATTATAGGTAACGAAATAATGAAATACGCGTTTGGTGTATAAATTATATTATGACGTCATGCAGTGTTATTGAAATATATTAAAATATTCATAGCGCAATTAGTGGGAAATCATGATATTATGTACTTTAATAATAAATGGACGATTCGATAATCAACTGAAAAGTGTCGATTAAACAATCGGATGCGATGGGAAACCAAGACTGTATTGGTGTGCTCGTGCTCGTCCTTGGTTTCACTGCCGAATCGCCGGCTAGAAAAAAACGTTTGCAGTAGGTAGTCTATACTCTGTAGCACTATGTAATTAGTTCTATTCCCGCGGCATCATTAAGACTACGTGGCTCGTCGACTGGCATCCGCGTACGACGATATAATTAACTGATATTAAAATAATTAACGGGCCCGTAGGTAATAACTCGTCCGAATGTCGGCGCATGTCTGTTATATAGGCGTTTATATATTATCATAAAATTCTCGAGTGACTCACTCGATTCATTTTCCTCGTTTGATTCTCAGCTCGCAACTCGAATTCTGATTCGCTTCGAAAAACGGTATAGCACGGGGAGAACGGTCGTCGACTCGTATAATATTACCGACGCATATGTTCAGTGGGCCCGACTCAGTGTCCGTTCGATTTCAGAGTGCCGTTGCGACTGTTGCAGCGACGACACGAACCCGACAAAGTCAACTTAGGCCCACCCGTTCCGCGTACCCACACACACACACACACACACTGCCGCACCGCACCGTCGGGCGTCTTATACACGTCGCGGTGTGGCCACCAACGGGTGACGATGACTACGGCGTGCGCGGCCGCGGTCGCTGAAATTATCGAGGCCGGAGCGTTCGGACCGGACGGCCGGTTCGTGTCATTCACGCTGGACGGCCGGCACACCGAGCAGGATCAGTTCGCGTCGTCCATACTGTACGGGACGGTCACTGTCGCGGATCGTGACTGCCGTCACCAAAGCCATCGACTCGTGTTCAAGTTCAAACACTCGGTTCCCGAGATCCGGGCACTCATCAAGAACGACGAGCAGTTCCACAACGAAATACTATTCTACGAACGGATCGCACCGTTCCTGTTGGCCCGCTGCTCGCTGGGGGACACTGCAGATGAACCCGCGACGCCAACGCTCTGTCGTTACTTCTACGGGTGCAACGACTGCGATGACTTGGTGCAGCGGGATGTGATCGTCTTGGAAAACGAGTCTGTCCGTGGATACCGGTCGGCGAACACCGAACATAGGGTGTGTTTGGACTTCGATCATCTGGCCGTGGCACTCAGAGCTCTAGCAAAGTGAGTGGGACGTATTTCCGTGTTAAATTCCATGTGGGGGGGGGAGGGGGTGTCTGAGAATTGTTTCGTGCGGATTTATTTTGATTCATAAGCGTTTATAATATTTAGATAGCTATAGTCGTCGAGCAAAAATAATTGTGGGGTATCAAACATAGCCTATATAGCAGCGGCCTCTTGCGTAATTTTGTATCTGAATTCACACGTTTAAGGTACACACACCATTATAGCTAGGTCGCTACATTCAAAATATCAAAATGAAAAAAAATCCATTGACCTAAGCTAACAATAACAAAAGGATTATTTTTATAAATTCGGAGTAAATCTACTGTCATCTATAAATTCATAAATACGCGTCTTTGTGATGTAATTTAGATCGATAACAACAGTTTCCATATTTTTGTGTTGTGATAACAGGTATCACAGTTTGTCGTACAGAGCCAAACATCTGGATCGAGTCGAGTTCATGGATTTGGTGTCCAAGGTGAAAGACTTGCAATGGGACGACAACGGCGAGTGGTTTCCAATAGGCAGACAACTTGGAGAGCTGTTCTCCTTGGCTCTGGAAGCGCTGAGAGCACGTCGCGGTAATGATGGTAAAGACGAACAACGCGCGCACAGGTTTCGCACGGAACTGCTGGCCGATTCGACAAACACGATGAGACGTATGGTGGAACCAGTCGAACCGCTGTCGGTCCTGTGCCACGGTGACTTCAATCGGAACAACCTGCTTTACCGGTACGACGACGGCGGACGGCCGGTGGACGCGCTGGCGTTCGACATGGCCGCCGTCCGGTACGGGTCACCGGCGCTCGACCTGTCCTTTTTTTTGTACATGAACATGGACCGCCAGTCCCGGGACGATCACTGGGACGCACTGTTGGATGTATACTGCGAAACGCTGGCCGCTGCCGCCGGTGACGTTCCGGTGCCGGATCGTGGCCAGATTGATGTCGAAATGCGCGAGCACGCGTTCTACGGGTTGGTACACGCGTCGTTTTTCTTGCGGATAATGTTAGAGGAACAGAAACCATTCAATCAATTGGATATCATCGGAAAAAATAAAGATCAGCTGCTTAAGATTATATTGTCGTTTGGCGGAGAACGGGCCACCGAATGGGTAGCGGACACCGTCCAACACTATATGGACATGGTGTATGGCAAAACATGATCCTGATCCTTAATCGTCATTGTATTTTGATTATATTATGACATTTTTTGTATTGATAGAATCGTAACCGGGACAAACACTTGTGATAAGCCGTATGATTTTTTCAATATTAAAACGAAAAAAAACATTGAGTTTTATTTTGTATGATACTATATATTTGCTGTATCATATTACTTTAATATGTGAACATTGTAATTAAGTAGGTAGTACATAATATAATTGTATAACATAATATGACCATCATATTTTTAATCTGCACTCCTATTATAGTTGTATAGACAATGACTGAGATTATTTCCATTGAAACGGTTCACATGAAATTCGGTCATACCTAATCATTATAGTAGGTACCTTGTATTTATATAATTAACTATGAGTGTATATGAAGAAATTTGTAACCGCATTCATTTTGGTTCAATTTATTTTTGAAAAATTAGCTTAATACGTATCTAACATCAGTGGATTTATATGACTTTAAATTATAACGTCCATACGTTAATTTTTACATACTAAAAAAATTGAAATTGAAATGTCTATAAAAAAAATTGTGCATATTCTATATTTTCGATGTATTTAAATTATATATTTGGTTGCAAAACTTATGAAAAACGCACTAGCTTATTACATTGTATAAATGATCATCACTCTGATTGTGTTGTTAAAATTTGAATGCGTTATGCTATAATATTGTGTAACAAACAATCAATAGGCCGTGACGCCCGGTCACGTAATGCTTCGTATAAGTTTTATATACTCACACACCGACCGAACTGTGTAAAAAAGTGTACGTGTTATAGCGACTCTAAGGAAGTGGACGGGATCGCCGAGCAAGACCAGAGAGGCTAGTGCGTGGTGGATGTGTGAATATGTATTTGTGTGGTGTGTAGACTTAAACTAAAATAAACGGTAACACGGTTGCTGGTAAAAATGAGTTGCTGTATAGTTTATGTACACAAAATAAATAACTATTCACGGACACAAAAAAATATATAAATCACAGCAACATAAAGTATGAAAAAATATGTATAGTAATATTATGGCCCTTCTGCAGGCCAAACAGGTAAATATAATAATATGATTGTAGGTAACAAGATATGCCTAATAATAATAATGCAACAACTCACAGATATGACGGTGCTCGGCTGGCCAGCTGCTACCTATCCTATATTGATAATAATAATAATACTAACACACGATAGGTACACAGTACACACACTGTATTAAAATAATAATAAGAAAATAATATACACTGGCGATTCGCGCCTTACAATAAATAATAATAAAAAGGATGGGCCGCACAATATAATAAAAGTGTCGATTCACGACTTACAAATAAATATATAATATTTTTGCGCACGCCGGTACCGCTTGGACAACTTATGATACAATAGGTACTATACCATGGCGGCCGTGTTAATATAGTCAGCACGGGCGAGCCGATGGCAGTCGATAAAGCGTCAACATAATCTACATAATATTATGTAATAATTCACAACGACAAAATAATTAATACAAAAATAAACAATATAAAAATAACGAAGATGTGCTGTACCTGTGTGTCAGTCGGCGGCGATATATAGCGCATAGTGGCTATGCCATTTATGTATGTAAATTATAAATAATAATAATAATAACAATTGTCATGTCGATGGCGGTGACAAATCAGTTAATAAAATTAAAATATTTATAGAATATATTATATTCTACCACCACGCCATGGTACACGCTAGGTGATGATTTAAAAGTGAAAAAAATAGTTAAAGTATAATATAGGTATTAGGTAGTATATTTTAGAGTTTTATACGTCATCGCTGATAATTTGTTGTTTCATAAGTATTAATTCAAATTATATTGTCGAATAGTATATAAAACGATTTGCAGAACTTGAAACAATAAATGAAAACACTATGGTAGAATTTTAGTTTAATGGGTCATGGCTCATGGATCTTCATATTATAATATATTATATGTATGTATTTTTTAATCATATCGAAACAAAGATAATAATAATTGTATACAAATCAATAATTATTTTTAGTTAATAATATTTTTATATTCCGTAACGAAAAATATATTTTAAAATTAAAATTATAATAAATTTAAAGCACTAAGTGGCTCCGTACGTCACGTGTTTTCTGGATGTGTTGATATTGTATTAATTGTTTATTTAACTCGATTAGAACGTACAGTATCAGAGTGATAACGTGAAACATAAAACGTAATTTTTGCATTTGATTTATGAGTGGAGCAGGCAGATAGTATATTTTATTACACTATTGAATAAATTAAAATGATTAGTAATAAATTGCAGCACACTTAAAAAGACGTATAGCACTCCGAAAGAGTTACAAAGTTTAGAGTTATGGAAGAATTTGTTAAAACAGAAATAAAGTCCATCATGGCCGAAGGTGCGTTCGGTATTAATTGTAACTTAGTGTCGTTTCACGTGTATAATGATATAATTGAAAGTACAAAGCAATATTTGGGGTGATTGTAACATCAGACGAAATACATTACTCCGTTTTTATCAAGTTAAAGAATTGCGATAAAATGGTACGTGAAGGTTATGAAAGTGACACATTATTCCAAAATGAATTAAACTTTTATGAAAAAATCATGCCATTTTTATTAGAGTGTCGATGGACCGTTGGCAAATGATGTAAATGCTCTTTCTTTATCACGGTTTTTTTATGGTCGCAACAAAGGCGGTGAATTTGCGGAAAAGGATTTAATTGTTTTCGAAAATGTTAATACCTTAGGCTATCGTTTTACAGAAGAGCAAATCTTCCTGGACTACGATCATTTAATAATTGCACTTCAGGCTATTGCAAAGTGAGTTGATTTAATTTTAGACAATAATAAATATTAGATGTAAATACAATTAATCAGATGATTGACTATATGGAGCATAAAATTTACAATATGATAAAAATCACCGAAACAAAACATGCATAGTTCATAAGTACATAATATATTGGTTGAAAAGACAACAAAAATTATAGCTGTCCATCACACTGAAATAAAATCATAAAGAAACCATTAAATTGTAAAATATAGAATAGAATACTTGGAAAACTATGGATTCATACCTTTATCGCCAACCTAACCTGACCGTGACGTGTGCCTGTTATCGATTGGCCGATTTAATTTCACGTAACCACGATCTACCACTGTAAATTTTCAAAGTCATGAACATCTCAACTTTAAGTTACGACTATATTGAACTGAAAAATAACAGGTCAATATTAACCTAGACCTAAGCTAAACCTCTTTGTAACGGGCCCACCCGTGAGACAGAGAATGACAACAGTCCTGTGTGATCTACTTGGCGCTTAATAATTATTTAGTCTGCTAACAACGAACATTCCTCATTATAACGCAATCATCATATTATTTTGACATCAAGTGATTCCGTTATAGGGAGGTTTTACACTTTTACCGTTATAATATTATGGAATCTGCAGTTCAGTGGTCACGACGAATCAGGCGAATGCTTAAATAAATTTGATTACTCAAGTTGTTGTGCGTGCCAACAGGTTTCGCGGACTGTCAATGTACATAGCCAAAAACACAAAAATCCCATCAGATTCCGGGACCTGGTGTCCGACGTCAGTGATCTGCAGTTCGACGAAAACGGCCACTGGATGGCCCAAAACGACCTGTTCAAGCGGATGGGCAAACGCGGCGTGGACCGGATGTTGGAGCGCAACGGAGGACGGTACCGCGACCACGAGCAGCTGCGCCGCTTGAACAAGCTGCAGTTCGACGACGCCACCGACACGCGGGGCCGGGCGTTGTGCACCCGTGAACCGCTGTCCGTCCTGTGCCACGGTGAATATTGTCGGGGTAACGTCATGTTCCAGTACGACGATTGCGGACGCCCGTCCGACGCGCTCATCGTGGACTTCTTCGAATCGCGTTACGGGCCACCTTCGCTGGACCTGTCGCTGTTCCTGTACACGAGCACCACGCAGCAGGTGCGCGGAACGCACTGGGACGACCTGCTGGACGCGTACTGCGCCGCACTGGCCGCGTCCGTCCCGCTCGGCGTGCGCTTCCCGGATCGCGGCGAACTGGACGCCGAGATGGCCACGTCCTCGATATTCGGGTTCGCCGAAGCGTCGCTCATTTTGCTGTACAATCTGCGGGAAAACAGCGACTCGCTGTTGGGCACGGTGGCGACCGTTGACGACCCGGTTGAGTATTTTCTGGCGTTGGGAGGTGATGTGGGCACCGACAGATTGGCTGACATGGTATACAGCATATGGTCGACATGGCATATACGCAGCCTTACTCGGGTAATACCATTTGAATTTGTGTAAAACTATTCAAATAATTTTAAGTGCTCAAAATGTAAATATATATGTAAATCTAAACACATATTATGAAGAATGTATACCAACAGGCGGTGGTTTTAATACTTTCTCAAAGCATCAGTATTTAAAACAAAATACCTATACTGATTTTCAAACACTTTTTTTTTTAAGGAATTGGTAATTTTTCACTATTTATAACACAAAATCACATAAAAATAAATGATTAATATTTACCTACAATAATATAACATTTTCGGATCTTTGTAAATAAGTCGCTTTCTGTTATATCTGTATAACGTGTGCAGTAAGTAGTTCTTAATATCGATTCATTTTTACACACTATTTAAAATCATTAATTGAAATTTAAAAAATTAATCAAAAATTGAGAGGATTACTAGAGATTTCGATACCTTATATCATTAAATATAATGCCAAGGCACTGAATAGCAGAAGCTTTACCGACTATAACAAAATAACGATATTAGTTGTTATTTTGTTGTTATTCAAAAAACATTATTCATAGGGACTTGCACATTTTCATTACTGTTGCTAATAAAAAATAAAATACTAGTAGTTTATATAAATAATAAAAATATATGTATAATAAAATATAGGTTAAATGATCATCACAATTCTGAGTTAACTTTTGTGTAAAGCACTCCGGATCCTATACGTTTCATGATATTACAGTATAAATAATTACACTCCGGAATCAGACGGACCATTTACAAATTGCTTTGTTAATTTTTCAAAGTTATTTTATTACTAGTTATTATTTACTTTAATTATTTAGGATTTTTAATTGTAATCAAGGTACCTTATAATTAGTTTAAACACAGTCTTAAGTTCAAATGTGTACACAATTAAATATTTAAACATAGAATTATGATTATAGCAATTTTTTGTAGTTTTAAAATATGATGACAATATTATAGTAATATAGGCAGAATAATAAGGCGGTCATGAACACATGATAAAAAGTAAATGCCTGTGACAATGTATTTTACTAATATAATATAATATTAAAAATTTTTGAGTTCTATTTTGTAATTATTTTATCAATTAATTAATCTATTTAAGTTTTGAGTTTACTATGTACCATTTTAATCAAATTGTACTTGCAGAAACGACAAAATTACTGATCGTGTTTTTTTTGTTTCAAATCAAAAACTTCATGGTAATATTTCTCTCTCAAAAAAAAAGGATCATAGCAGTTTAATACCGACTACTAAACAAACTCCATTTACATACAAAATCACTATTTAAATAAAAATAATTTTTAGTACACTGCATTTTGCGGATTTTTTACGTTCCATAGTATTACAGTACAAATATTTACATTTCGAAATTATATGGTCCGTTTACAAATTGCTTTGGTAATTTTTCAATTTTTTTTTTTAATTTTAATTTTAAGGGAATTGGAATCGGCGATATAATAAGGGGTTGACATAGGCAACTTGATATCTACACTCGTTACGCACTGTGTTTGTGTGTGACGTAAATTATCATTTATCATTAGTGTGCGTAAATACGTTTGGAATCCATCGACCATCGTACAGTATGAGATATTATAATAAAATTATGGCGTGAACGAAACCGCAGTAATTGTATTATATACTTTTCAACCAAAACTATTCATATAAAAAATCAACGAGATGAAATAAGATACCTAATATAAGTTGATAATATTTATTTTTATTGTTAACTACAAAATATGTTTTTTTTAGTTTTTAAGATTCAAAAACAATTAGTAATAATAATTATATTACGTTTGTATAAAACATTTATTACCTATACTATGGTAGTTAATTACCGAAATTTTGTAATTTTTACTACTTTGATCTACTATTGTCTTGTAATAATAAAATGCGTAATGTAGGTATCGTATAATATGTAATCATGATTTGTGTTAACTTAATTTTAATACATTTTATAAATTAATTTTAGATTTTATAATTGGTGTATATTATGGAATAATGAATTACTTTTTTTTCATTATCTTTTTAGTAATACTATTGTCTATTACAGACAGTAAGACCAGTAAGTTATAACCATTCGGTATTTTTCTGACTAATAATTATTTTATATATTAATAAAATCCATATATCATCAGTTGATTTTTTTGTTAGTAAAATAATGATGTTTAAATTCGAATTTAAATTATTTAAAAAATTTGTTTTTATTTTATTTGGCTGTGAAATATTTATACTGTTTTTATTTATTATATTTTTTTAACGTCCACTGATTTAAATAAATATTAAATTTTATTGTAAATCGATGAAAATGTATTATTATACCTTATTTTTTCTAAACAAATTTATATATATATATATATATATTATTAAAGCCGCAACAACTAAGGTTATTGGCATATTGTTCAATATACAAATATATTGTTAGCCTATGTATAATAGTATGTGCATTGTGCAGCGAATAATATTTCAATGCATTTATGTTTCTTATTACCAATATTTATATTACTTAAAACAAGAAACGATTTGAATTAATAAATTATACCTACTTTAAAAGTATGAAACAATGAGAAGAATATAAACAATTTTTTAATGATTTTAATTTTTCATGATACATTATTTTATAGAAACATATTATACTTTGCATTTTATACTATTTTACATTTTGATGAAATGTGCTACCAGAAACAACAATTGATGTTTTAATTTTTTATTTCAAACAAAAACTTCATAATAGTCTCAAAAAAAAAAAATATAGTAGAACTTTAATTAATATCAAATTCTAAATAAACTCCGTTTACATATAAAATCACTATCTAAATAAAGATTTGTTTTTATTAGAGTTTATTTAGGCCTACTTCCAACTTTTTTTATGCTTAATAATTGTTAAATATTTGGTTTTTAAAACGAAAGACTTAACATTTTTTAATCTTACTGACATTTAATATATCATTTGAAACAAACATTTTTTTTAAAAGCTATGAGTGTTTAATAATAATATGCTTATTAGCACGCACTTTACTTTGATTATTTTCAATACATAAAAAGCATATATATGTAAACACAAAAATGACACAATATAATATAATAGTATTGATAACTTCTTTTGTATCTATTACAGATTAATTGTTATAAAATGTATGAGTTGATAAGTACTTTTAAAGGTGGGGTTTCGAGATAATATAAGTGTATTATATCATTTGATGTAAAATTATAACTCCATTGTAAATTGTATACGATTATTAGCTCTAAATTAAATAGCAAATAGATAAGACGTATCTTAATTATCTTTACGTGCAACCACGGTCTAAGTCTCTTAGAAAATAAGGTCGAACAACTCCCACCCCCGCCGGCCCATGATAATACATCCGCTTAAAAATGCGAAAACAGTTCCAATTTTAATAACCTTATAATTGAGCGAGCGCTGATGGTTATACGTTTTTGAAGTTAGGCAATAAATATTAAATAGTCAATACAAAAAAATAATGCATTACTATGTGTATAAATAGTAAATACTATACTGTAATTTTAAATACTATACATATATTACATTATGATTATTATTATAATATGATATGTATATTATATATTATTATTATTAAAATGCTCTATGAAATAAAAATAAATTTATTAAAATTAATATCTACTGACTATTGTTATTTTTTGCATACCTATAATTATTCCCCAAATATTAATTTTGTTTCCTTGTGAAATTATAATCTTTATATTATTATAATACATTTCATAATTAAATTTTCCACCGTTCACCTTCTTCACAATGCCAAAAAAGTGTTGTTACATTAGATGCAATAAGTTTATAAAACTCGATTTATAGCATAAAGTTAGCAGCACAACTATGACAGACACTCATGAAACACATCCAACAAATTTGTTGGCAACTTGTTCGACATTGTTGGATAAATCTCAGAATTTGTTGGACATTATTTTCGCAGGTAGAGCTTTCGACACTTTTGTGCTGCCAAATATACTACAGCAGCACAACTTTATGTCAGCAAAGTTTCACACCTATAAAAAAAGGCAAGCGTGATTTGTTGGACATTGTTGGACTAATCTGACAATTTGTTGGACATTATTTTCGCAGGGAGAGCTTTTTAAAAGTTTCACCCCTATAAAAAATGTCAAGCGTGATTTGTTGGACATTGTTGGACCAATCTGACAATTTGTTGGACATTATTTTCGCAGGTAGAGCTTTTTCAAAGTTGTGCTGCCAACAGCACAACTTTATGTCAGCAAAGTTTCACCCCTATAAAAAATGTCAAGCATGATTTGTTGGACATTGTTGGACCTATCTGACTGTTTGTGTTTTGAATATTCAAAGCTTAAGAATATCTCTTGCTATTAGTTCAATAGGTAGCATAATTTAAACTGCTGAATTCCAACAGAATACGTAGAAGACATTATATTTACGTTTAATTTAAACTAACTTTCATTGTAATGCAATTGAAATGTATGATGCTTTGTTTAATATTTAAGTTAAGTTTTGTTTTAAATAGTCTATTTAGTTTTTGTTTAAATGTTTAATTTCATCCAGGGTACCTATATCATACTAAACCTAATAAATCAGCTTATCGACATTATGTTTAATAACTATGTTATAAGTACTGTTTCTAACATATGGAAATTATTCCAATTATTATTATATTATTATGAAGTTTATAGTACCACAGTTTGCAAACGATTCAACGCGTGCTCCTTTTAAAAATGATAATACCCTTTTGTAAATTTTAGTTTTATTTTTAATATTCCGTGTATTCAAATTATGCGAACTCAATCACAAGTATAATTTTGAAAATACTAAATAGGTTAACTCAAACTGAAATTTATAACGAAATAAATTTATTTTTTAAATGTACGTGTATTTAAATTACACATCTAAAATTACAGGTTAAAACTCACATAGAAGTGTATGGTTAGGTTTTTTACCTAAGGTTTTTAGTTACCATTTATAGTAAGGTAGACACTGTGGTGGATTTTGGGGGTGGGGTTCTTACGAGCAGAAGCACACCTTCGTTCCGCTTAATATTATTATTAAAATGTTTTTTTGTTATTATTATTGTATATAACTGCTGTTGGCTGCACAACTTTGAAAAAGCTCTCCCTGCGAAAATAATGTCCAATAAATTGTCAGATTAGTCCAACAATGTCCAACAAATCACGCTTGCCTTTTTTATAGGGGTGAAACTTTGCTGACATAAAGTTGTGCTGCTGTACTATATTTGGCAGCACAAAAGTGTCGAAAGCTCTACCTGCGAAAATAATGTCCAACAAATTCTGAGATTGATCCAACAATGTCCAACAAGTTGCCAACAAATTTATTGGATGTGTTTCATGAGTGTCTGTCATAGTTGTGCTGCTAACTTTATGAAGGTCGAGGGTGGAACTGGACGCTGAAATGGCCAAGTGTGTGCTTACTATGGCTTTGCACACGCATCATTTTTCTTACCTCATCAGTTAGAACCTGATGTCACTTTTAAAGAGGGAACGAACTATAAATAAATGTTGGAGTGCGTTTTACAGAAGTGTGGTGACACTGGAATGGATCTCGTTGCTGATATGGTACAACACATCGTCGACATGAGATACACATTTGTGTAATGTCGATTTTATTTTGTTCAATATTGATCAGTATTCAGTGCTTAACTCTATAACTTGATTTTATGTTGTCTTGATGTTTAGTTAATCATGTTAAGAAGTACCTACCTACACCTACTATGATTATTAACACTGATTTTTTTTTTTAAATCAATGTTATTAATCATAGTGTAGTCGTAAATATAAATACATAACACATGACCTAGAGTTACTAACTAAGCTCAGGCCATTAAAAAAAACGTATTGAGATCACAGAGCAATAATAAAGTACATAGGTACACGGGTAAGCAATGATTTACGATAGACCTACAGTGCATTTTTAATTTTGTATTTGTTTTATTTTAATAAAAATACAATTTTTTTAATGGAATAAATCAACATAATTATGTTAAAGAGTTGTCAAATAAGAAAATTTTTAAAAATTGACACTGAGATATTATTATGTTTGTTGATTTTAATTTTATTGATAAGTGATTATAACGTTAATTCAGATAGCTGTCGATGAGTGCTTTTTGAGACGGAGTTTCAAGATAATTATAATCAATTGTTAAGTTATCATGTGATTGAAATTGAACCAAGTTGTTAGTATTAAAAAACACAACATATGAATAAAACGTATTAAATTGCGATACACTATAATATTAGTTATGAAGTATTTCATTGAAAAAGAATTAAAGGCAATTATTGGTGGAGGTATATTCGGGAAAAATTGTAACTTAGTGTCGTTCAAATTATATAACCATATGATTGGAAAGAAGGAATGGTGCTATCAACAAATATGTTGCACTGTTACAACATCGGACGGATCACATCATAACATAATGGTCAAGTTAAAAATTCAAGACTCTATAATGCGTGAATGCTTTGATTTGGACATATTGTTCCATAACGAATTATTTTTTTACGAAAAGATCTTACCATTTTTATTAGAGTGCCGTGGACCAATAGTTAATGATTCAAATGCCTTTTTTGTACCACGTTTTTTTTATGGTCGTAATGCATCTAGTGAACTTATGCCAAATGATTTAATTGTTATCGAAAATGTGAGCTGTTTAGGATATTGTTCAAGTAAAGATAAAGCTTTCTTGGACAATGACCATTTAACAATCGCACTTCAGACAATGGCAAAGTAAGTTTACCTGAAATATTTTTAAATTTTATTATTCAGCTCATAAAATCTTATTTTTGTGATTTCAGTAAAAAATATAAAACATAACAAAAAATACAATGAAAAATGTAATAATTGTAATAACATAAATCTTCAACTGTTTAATATAAACAACTACTATCTTAATAATAATAATAATAAAAGTTTCCTTGAGTCACATAATATTATTGCAGTATTGAACAATGCCATAATTCATTAAGCTAATTACCTACCTAAATTAATATAGTTTCCAAGTTTAAAAAAAAAATAATATTATAAGACAAAAAAATGTTATGTTTTTTTAATATTCGAAACCAAACGGAAATTTTAGTTTATAATTTTTTTTTTTTTTTTTTTTTTAGGGTTAAGGCTTCGACAACTGAGGTCATTAGCCTGGGGGGACTGTAGGGTAAGGTACTGTAGGTTTTTAAACACGTGGGTATTTTGGCAGAATTTTGAATGGGCACCCGTAGGTTTCTGCCATGCCCGGTTGGGGGGCGGCGGCCTCTCTCTCCAGACACCGCGAAATGCCCAAAGAGCGATGCCGCCCGTGACCGAGGTTCGAACCGGCGACTGCGTGCATGGCAACAGACGCCTTAGTCCGCTTGGCCACTCCACCCTCATAGTTTATAATATAGGTATTAAATATCAATTAATGATAAGAATAGGTATCTAATAAACTTTTTCCTGTCAAATTCAAATAACAACAGTCAACCACTGTATTATTATATTATGAGTCAATTATTTTTTATTATTTATTTATGTGATACTGCATTAGTAGTTCATTTTATTATGTTGTCACATAATATTGATATTTATAATAATCGTAAAATTGTATAATATTGTCATTAACTGATTAGTCAATACTGAATCAAAATATCAAGAATGGTGTACATGACGTGTTCCTTATAAAAATCACTTTAAAAAAATGTGTATATTTTCTAAGTATCATTAACTGTTGGAAATAATAATATAAGTAGGTAATTGTGAAATATTGGACGTTTTTTTTATAAAATTATAAGAAATTAACCACATATTCGTATAAAGGAAAAGTTACCTTTATAAGTAATTATTAAAGATTTATAATTTTTAATTTCTGTAAGAATAACTATTAGGAAATTCATATAAGATATTCAAGCAAGGACGTAGCTAGGATTTTATTTGGGTGGGGGGGGGGAGTTATAAATATCATCATTGTGATAAAAACTATCAATATTATACAGATTCTATTATTAAATATGAATTAAATTTTTTGGTGAAAATATTAAGTCTGTTATTTCTATCGAGGATTCCAAAAATATTTATTTTTTAAACTGCAGTGTTAAATTTTCTGTATTATTTCTTTATTTATTTTTATAATTATGAGAATATTTTGACATTCAAAAGTATCACTTTGATCAAATTTTCTTCCGGAAATTATCAAATCATTGTTTTCCTCAAAGACATTATAGTATACTACCACACACACAATAAAAAAAAATAAAATAAAAAAAATAAAAATAATATAAATGTATTCCAAATTTCCTACTACTAAACAATTAATTAAATTAAACTCCGTTAATACATTCATTAAGTATCTTGATAATATTTATAGTTGCTCATGAAATGCAGTTAAAAATTTAAGTTTAAGAGGTTTATGTTGGAAAATAAATTTAAATAAAATATAGTTAGATAATATAGATAAGATATTCGAGAATCTAAAAAAAATGGTGACGCAGTTTTTGTTGATCAATTCAATGAAAACATAAATTTGTATCATCGTTTAAGTTATCGAAACATCCTAAATATTTTTATCGACGAAAAATGTATTCGTATTTAATCTATTAATTGTTGTGCAGTGGCCGCGTGTATTTAGGCATCGGTTGCGACGCACATGGTCGCCACGTCACCGGTTCGAATCCCCGTCACGGGCGGCATCGCTTTCCGGGTAGTTCACGCTTTTTGGCGAGACAGAGAGGCCGCCGTCCCTCCCCCACACCAGCATGGCAAAAATCTACGGGTGCCCATTTGAAATTCTGCCAAATGGGTGTCCGAACTAGGTCTTCAAGCCTATACTCACGATTTCACGAAATAAGCGCCAAATGCCCATATGAAAAAAAAAACCTATTAATTAAAAATCTTAATTAATTAAAAACCTAACAATGTAATGGTCATCAAATTTAATTTAATTTAACGTTTATAGGTTTCATGGGCTGTCGTATACTGCCAAACACAAAGACTCTGACAGATTCCGGGATATCGTCGCTGGTATCAAAGAAACACAGTTCAACGGGAAAATGATGGCGCAGAACGACCTGTTGAAGATTCTTGGCCAACGAGGGGTAAATCGACTGTTGGAACGGGACGGGGACAGGTACCGAGACCACGTACACTTACGCCGCTTGAACGAGTTGTTCGATGACGCAGAGAACACGATGGCGCAGATATTAAACGGCCGCGAACCACTGTCGGTCATATGTCACTTCGATTATCACTACGAAACTTTGATGTTCCAGTACGACGAGAGAGAACATCCGTTCGACGTGCTGCCCATCGACTTTTTTATGTTACATTACGGATCACCTGCGTTGGACCTATCGTCGTTCCTGTACTTATCTTCCACTCAGCGGGTGCGTGAGGAGCACTGGGATGACTTACTGGACACATATTGCGCCGCGCTGGCCGCGTCCGTCCCACCCGGCGTCCATGTCCCGGGTCGTCCCGAAATCGACGCCGAGTTGGCCGCGACCGCCGTCAATGGATTCGCCAAAGCATTGACTGACGTGCCGTATTTGTTACGATACCGAAGCGATGAACTGGACTCCTTGGTGACGAGCGAGGATCCGATAGAATACTTTCTGGCGTTGGGCGGTGACTTGGCAACCGAATGCTTAGCCGACATTGTGCAACATTTAGTCGACATGAGCTACACGAATGTTGGACGTGACATGCGCTCTGATTCAGTGTAGGGTTTAAATTCAAAAATATATCGTCTGCCCACATTGGTAGTTGAGCAAATTTGAGCGTTTTGTGTTTTAAACACATTTTGATGATTTACATTTAAGTGTAGCTTAATGATAGAACTAACTTATTCTCATTGCATTGTTTGTTGTTTTACAGTCAACTGTTAAGACTTAACCGCAACTTGGTGTTCATAAATCATAATAATTGAATGTAATAGGTTATACATTTTAAGCCTACTTTATTGTTTTATGCTAAAATACTAAAATAGTATAAGATAAAACTAGATATTATATTGACACTATAAATTATTATAGTGTATGATAATCGCATATCTTACTATAAAGCATTTTTATCATATTATATTACTTATTAAATTATTTTAAACCTGTTGAGTTAAGCACCTATATTTTTTATTTAAAGTTCTTTTTTAACATCGCGAATTTAAAATTATGCGGCTTAGTATCTATAAAAATATATAAGGGCTTCTGTTTTTTTGAGGTTTTTCTTCTCATTGTTTTGTATTTTAAGGAGATCACGTTGTTGACTTTAAGGAATTGGATTGGTGTTTTTATCTTACGATAGTGAATATTAATTTTATTCATATTATTTTATGAGATATAATGATGTACATTGTACAGTCGACTCTCAATAATTCTAACCATTGATTATTCGAAACTTTCGTTAATTCTAAGTACTCGATCATCCCCAAATAAATCTGACAGTCTTTGAATAAAAACAATGCATTTAGATATTATACTCGATAATTTGTAGTAAAAATATATTTTACATCATATTTATACTACTTATAAAATTATTTTAATCATGTTGAGTTACCTATATTATACTGTAATAATGTATTTTATATAAGTTCTTTTTTCATAGTATGTGGATTAAAATAAATATAAAAAAATATACTGCTCAGAATTCAAAAATATATATGTATTGATGTTTCTTGAAGTTTTTCTTCTCATGGTCTTGAATTTCATGGAGTGAATTTGATGATTTATGGAAAAAGATTTTGTATTTCACAATACGGCTGTAAATAATAATTTTATTTTTAATATTTTATAGGATTTAGACCAATTCAATTTTTTTAAATTTAAACTATAATACATTGTATTTATATGTTATGTATACATAAATATATATGAGTAGGTACATTAAAATGTAAAATTTTCTGAGTAATTTAAAAATTTTAAATATGTCAATGTTTAAAGTTACAATCTTGAAAATTACCATATTAATACTTTGCAGGTCGTGCTTAAATTATACAAATTATTAATACATGAATAAGTTAATTTTTCATAAGTTATAACCTGTTACATGAATTTATATGTTTCAAAAGTATTAGTAAGTACTAAGTTGTGTAATAATTGACATACACAACTTTGAAAGAGTACATTATTTGTGTTATTGAACTGTTTACTAAAAATAATTGAAAGAAATTGTAGCCTCACATAAGGTTGAAAAAAATTTAGTATTTTAATTTTATGCTTAAATACCCTAACAGTTATGATTATAATTATAAAATATAATTATCGTTTATTAATGAAATGTTTTTTTTTTTTTTTAAATAAATAATAGAATTCATTTTGGATTTCATAAAATAATATGTAGAAAAGTTCTCATTTTCCATGGGTATAGGCTAAACGAAATTCTACTGTTCCACAACAATAAGATGCTGTTCTATACGAATATAACGTTCCTGTTGGCCAGTGACTCCGACGCTTTGACGTTATTTTAATGGAAGTAATAAAACGATTTCTGCAAGCAGGCTCTCGAGAATGTGGTGGTTTTGAAAAACGATAGAATTGTGTTTAGATTTTGACCATCTGATCATGGCACTCGGAATATCAATTGTTTAGTGAGAAAATTATAGAAGTTTAACGCGTTAGCTTTTGTCATAGTACGATTGTATTTTTGGACAATATTCGTTCTTAATTTTGAATATATTATATAATTGGTAGTTGGTAGAGATGTTAATGTCGTGTTCTATGCACATTCAACGGGTTTGGTGAAAAACAAAACTGTTTGTAAGTGATTGCCTCCTCACAAAAGACGCCAGAGACAAGCTGATGCTCCCCAACAATCTGTGTGAAATACTAGCACCAAACGAAGAGAGAACATCATCACTTCTAGAATTTCTCAAAGAGACCAACCTTTTTCATAAAATATAATATCAATACTTAGAATATCGCATAAAATGTTAAACATATTTCTTTTAAACTTATTGTATCATATTAATGACCTATTTTTAGAACTTATTATTCTGTAAAATTTAAATAAACTGTAATAATATGTATTTTGAAACGTCAATAACCCCGGTAGTTGAGGCGTATTTGTTAAATAAAAAAAAAACTGTGTATTTTGCCATATTATTGCATAGTGCTGCGGAACAACACGATCAGAATATGAATAGTTGAACTTGCTGTATTCACGCAGCACGTCACGACGTTATATACAATTTAAAACGAATGAAATATCTATTAATTATTAATCTTGATATTTGGTTTTAGTACTGCATATGAATGTATGAAGTTGGTTGCTAATACGTGCATACGTTTTGTTTTTCCTTTGATCTTTCGATTTGTTAGTAATTAGAACCAAAGTAATGTATATAATTTTAAATATTTCATAACAAATATTGCAAAGTTACACCATTCAAATCACATTAATAATGAAACCAAATTAAATATCTTACTTGTTATACACGTGTAAACCGTACAAATAATATACATTCTGCTTATCCTACTTTCTATCTCCTCATTTTTAAAATAATAACCATCTATAAATAGTTGGATAAAAATAAAAATATGTAACTAAATTATGTAGGTATTATATTTTACACCCACATCAGAGAACATAATAATTGACTTAACATATTAATTATTATTATTGTAATTACTATTTAGTATTTTACTGTCGTACGCATAGCAGTTAGTGACAAAGTTTCGCATATAATTATGGTATGTACCTATCATAGATAAATATAATGTAAAAAAAAAGTTATTATATCGTTGAATCATTTACTTTTTCTTTTGTTTTTTTTAATAAGGTTAATAATAAAACAAAAAAATGTATACTTAAGTTGTAGCAATGATGGTCCATAGGTACACATAATATGGAAACCTATTATCATTATACATATTATGTAATTGTATAAGTATTTATAATAGTTGTTATTTTTTTCTATCTATATATCTATATATTTCAGTCGATTAACTGTTCACCATTAAGATATGGATGCTTATTTATTTTGATAGTTATAGATTATAATGGAAGTATATAGGTATATATACTACAAGTGAAGTAGGTACACAGATAAAAATGCTGATATATTTTTTTTTTTACAATATTTAGGTTATCAAATTATACTTCAAATAAATAGGTACACATAATATTTAAATTTAAAATGCAATAATCTTTTCCAACTGTATTATAATTTACGTTGAGACTTCGTTTGGATGAACATTTCGATAAAACTTGTATCGTAATCGATCAGTTTCGGGACTTAGTTTTAGTTACTAGAAACTGATAATATCCACTAGTTAAAATACGAGGGGGGAACACGAATACAAATATTATTATTAATAATTTTTATTATGTAATATTTTGTACAGTATATTTCATCATCCAAGTTATATGTTAAGTATATTCTTACTATAAGACGTCAACTTGTTCAATTTTCGTTGATTTAAAATCATATATAATATTACATGGTCAAACCGTTGAAAAAGACTAACCTGTAAATTACAAAATAAACAAAATGATATGCACAAATCTAAATTTATATTTTTTTTTAATATGCTTACTCAATAATACAATAACATAAATTACTAAATATTCAAATACACATAATTATTATAATTGCTAATACACATTATGTTATACATGTTATGTATCATTTATTTAAACAACAACAATAATACAATTATAATTATCTTGGTTTGGTTGCAATTATTAATTACCGTATCATACAAAGACTAAACAAAGTAAACAAACAAAATATAAATAAAAATATCATTACAATATAAATGTATACGTATAAATTAAATACATTTATATAATTATGAGTAACTAAATCATCTTGTCTCCGATAATTTTATTGATTATGAAGAAGAAAAAGAAAAAGAAAATATACAAACCAACTAATACGAATCAATCGGATCCGACTGTCAACCCGAAAAAATCATGTCATTCCTCAGGACAACCAAAATACATTTAATTAGAATAAATATAGTCATTATTATTGTAATTAAATTGTCACTTAAAACATGTAAGTTTTAAGTAATAGTATAATGTAAATTATGTATAAAGCTAATGGCCCATGTCGCCGGAGCTATAAAGATCAATAATAAAAAAAAAATTTATTGATTTGAAGCAACCATCATTGCTTCTCTTTTGTAAATTAATCAATTTAAATCGTAATATTTATTCATGCCAATCATGATTTGTTTTGTATTGTTCAAACTTGTTATCCTCTTTTGATATAGCTTTTTACGTCACTATCAAAGGCATTTAAAGTCAATAAATAAAATTTAACTTTTTCCGGAACTCAAAATGATTTTTACAAAGATTTCACTATAAGGTTTTCACCTATTCAAAAATCTATGTAACATTTTTAAATTTAGTCCAAGATAACTTTTTTTTATCATTTTACGTGAACGAGATACCTACGACTATAAATAAACTTATTTGTATAAACGACGGAAAAATAAAAATAATATTGGAACAGTTATTAAGATTATTATACAGATGTATTTTTTATCACATAAAATATAATGTAATTTGTAGAATTTCGGGTTTTATAAGTGTCACTTGTCATACACAGTAAAACTTATAAACCATAGCCATTTATGAAAAATTTTCACGGCTTCCTGTAAAAATATTTGATACGTATGAATAGTGGGATATCATTATATTAAGAACAATGTAAAAAGCTTGATCACTGCGTGATCTATACAATGATGACGAAAAATTGCGATGACTTCGTTTCGAGTTGCAATAACTCCACACAAACCACAAGCCATTGTATGCCAATAACGTGTTGATCCGGAACAACATGCGGAACTTCCAGTAAATGCATTGCAGTTTGACTTCAGAACACATCATTGCAGGTCGCTGGCACGAAATCAATTAATTTTTGTGAAAAATTATGAGTGATAATTCAGATAATTGTAATACTTGCACTACATTAATAAAATAAAATCAGTTATTTTTATTTAAATATAATTTAAAATCTGTACCTACATAGGGCACAACTAGTAAAATAATAAGATACATGAATAAAAAATATACACACTACTAAAAATTGAGAAAACCTGCCACCCATATTCTCACTTTCATAGGAATTAAAATAAAAGTTATTATCAACGTATACAATGTAATTGAATGTATAGGGTTAAATACTAAATTACTATCAATAATTTATATGATCCACACTGAGACATTTTATTCAAAAGCTTTTTGCTTCAAATTACTATAATTTGACATTTCTCACGATTGAATAGCTACCTAATAGCTATTATAAGTTTAGATTACAAAGTAATTATTACAGATAATTTTATTTTAAAGGTATAACTCCAACACCTATATATAATATGGTATGACTTATAGATTAATCATATTTTAATAACTCTGTTAATCCCATATATATTATCTATAATCCCGTATCATAAATGTATATTATAAATAATGGAATTGAATGCAATTTTGAATAATAATATTTTATATGTAAATTGATAAAGTATTATTTACATTATAACACGATACAACATTAGTTGATACTTGATAGTTAATATACATAGTGGCAAACATATTTTTTACTGTTGTGTTAATATTCTAATGGAGATTAAAATTTACCCAAAAAAACTCAGTTTTCCTGTCACATAGTATTCAAATAATTTATTAGACAAAGGAATATTATACTAATTCAATACTCATTAATAATGGTTATATGTAACTTATTGTAAATAATTTAGAGTTAAACCCATTGTTGCCAATGGCCATAGTTGCCGAGGCTTAATTCAAATAAAAAAAATAATGGTTATATCGCCTATAATATGTAGATACTTTTAAATTATCACACTGAGTAAATTATAAATAAACATTTATTCGACCCAGAAATTTGATTTGAATTATATAGCCGTGTATATATACAAATTGGATGCGAAGTGCTGAGATAACAATATTGTTTATAACATTTTGTTATTAGCTGAAACAAATTAGTACTCAACAAGAACAAATTAGTTCTCAATAAGAAAGCTTACATACTCTGATCAAATAAATAATTTTAGGAATGGAATATTTATTGCGAGAAAAACAGCGTGAAATTACGAGAAATGGTTCGTTCGTAAAAAATCTCAAATTTGTCTCATTTGATTTGGACAAGGATTCGTTGGACAGAATAAGTACATGTCTATAGTGTTCAGTGGCGTAATTATAAATGTTTTATGGGAAGGGATATGAATATTTTGTAACCATAAAACAGTGGGGGGTTTCGCCCCCCCCCACACCCCTTCACGATCTTACCACTAATTTATTTTTTAACATAACGGATTGTAAAATTAAATAATATTAAACAAACCATTTTTTTAAATACATTTATTAAATTATATTATCAACAAATTAAGACTATATCATTATAACAAAATTTCCAATTTTCTTGGTTTTCACGCCAATATGTCAAGTATTTCCTCATGTTCTACTTCAATTTAATTATGTAACGTATAATGTAGACGATTATACAAATTAAATAATAAATAACATGATAATCAATGATTATAGTAATTATTGAATTTTAGTTTAAAATAATGTGTCACCTCTGTCATACTATTTCTAAGGTATGTTTTAATTTTCTTTAAACTTGAGAATGCTCTTTCAGGTGTTGAAGTAGATACAGGGAGTGTGCATTCAATTTTTAATAAAAAATGTATATTAGGGTAAATATCAATGTTACACAGTTTTAAAGCTTAAATTCCAGTTTTAGGATTGATATCTAATTTTTTTAATTCTTTTAGTTTTCTACTCCATAACTTAAGTTCAGCAACTGAATTAACTACATTCAGTTTTGTAGAATAGAAATCGATTAATTTCTTGAATGATATTTCATCAGTAGATGAAATTTCAGCAGAAAACAGACATTGAAATCCTAAAAAAAGCATTTTAATATCCAGTAATTTACCTGAAATTTGAAAAACTAATCTTCGAACATTTCTGAATGGGACAGAAAACGTTCCTGTAACTGATTAATAAAATAATAAAGTTATTAATATAATAATACAGTTATTATTAATAAAATTAAAAAAGTATAGTATAAACACCGTAACTTTATAAAAATCTTCTATATTTAAGTGTGAATTTGGATTTGGTCGACACTTTTGTCTATTTGTTATTCGTTTCACACACATTTCAATTCCAACAACTTCTGAAATTTCCTATTAAATTATAATAAATAAATAAATAATGTATTTATTAATGTAGTAAATTTTACATTACAATTTTTAGAATATGATATTTTATAATACATAATATAAACAAATTATAAATCAACATAAGCTTACTTTTGCTTACAAAAATAATTTATTAATTGGTGCACAAATGGTAAATGCAAGCATATTTTGTACGTTTCTACAATATTTAATTTTGGGCCCTATATAATAATAATATTTAAAAATTTTAAATTATACATACTAATACTTACTTCAAGCCCAGGCTTCTTCTTTGAAACAATTTAGTACCTATTCGTAGGTTTTCTTTTATTATTTTCCATTTTTCATGTATAAACGTATAAATATTAAAAAAGCAGTTTAATAGTGTACCTAGAGTGATATAGTGATATAAAAACTTTTATAATGTCTTGATCAAACGTTAGAAACACAAGTGAAAGGACTAGTGCTCGGCGCGACGACGCTATTTATAATTTAGATTGCTTAAATACTTAATATAATAATACAATGATCGTAGATTTGTAGATAATAGATTGGTTGAATTGTAATTTGCGCTGTATACGTTGTATACATTGTCTGTGTAGATTGTCGATAATAAATAGGCACTGTTATAACTAAAAATTGCTCGGCGTGTGACAAACGACGAACGCTCTTATGTTTATAAAATTATAAATTACCTAATTAATATTAGAGATAACCACAAAACTATAAAAGTGAAATGCACTGTTTAACATTTATTTTGGTAATAACAACACTTTTTTTTTGGTAATCTATCCCCCCCCCCCCCATAACTACGCCACTGACAGTGTTATTTGGTAAGTCACCACATCTGATGAATCAAAATATAATGTTGTGATTAAGTTAAAACTTCGTAATGAGAACATGAGAGTCCATTTTAAAATAGACTTTCAATTCCACAGCGAAATATTTCGTGTATTTGATTAATAGATTTCACTCATTCTCAACTTTCATTTTGATTTATTATATGTATACCTAATACATTCATGTGCGAAATCCGGTTTTATTATGAATTCTTCGAAAATCAAAGATACGGATGGATCAAATAAAATACATCCACCTATCGTATTTTAAATTAGCAATGTAGGTCATTTCGAGTCCATTAAAAAAATCAAATGTTGTCATTTTTAATCATGCTTAGATAACCGCACGTCGTCGACCATGATCAGATTTCCAAGCGAAATACCATCGGAAAAGAAAAAATTACCATTGTGGTAGTTATCACCGTTATCGGATGCGAGCATAAAATACAAACGAGCGTGTATATTTGGATGATAACCTATTACGGTCACCGTAAGTCCGTAACACCTCTAAGGTCAATGTCCAAAATATAAATATTACACCAAATATAATAATATCAAATTATGACGCATAATCATTGTAATTCAATGGAAACATTGTTTGGGGGCAGCGAGATCCGATTTCAATTCGCCAGCACAAGCCTTGGCGATACGTATCGTTCCGTCAGTGCCACTCCGACCACACGTACGCGAACACGACGGCATCACGACTGTTCGTGTAACAGCGGCCGAACGCGATGGCGGCGAAATTGGACGAAACGTTGGCGGACATGACCGCGGTCGGAGCGTTCGGGCCGGACAGCCTGCTCGTTTCGTTCAAACTGGAAGGGCTGCACACCGAACAGAATCAGTTCGCGTCGTGCGTGCTGTACGGCTTGGCCACCGTCGACGACCGCGACGGCCGACGCCGCAGCCATCGGCTCGTGTTCAAGTTCAAGTACCCGACACCCGAGTTACGGGAGTGTTATAAAAACGACAATCAATTCCACAACGAGATTCTGTTCTACGAACGGATCGCTCCGTTCCTGTTGGCCAGCGGCTCGCAGCGGATCGGCCGCGGCACCACGACACCGACGCTCTGCCGTTATTTTTACGGACGCAACGATTGCGAAGAACAGGCGCACCGGGACGTGATTGTCTTGGAAAACGAGACCGTCCGCGGATACCGGACAGCGGTCACCGGTCACCGATTGTCTTTAGATTTTGACCATCTGATCGTAGCGCTCCGGGCTCTGGCAAAGTAAGTGACCAAAAATAGGACGACATTCATGATATCTAAAATCTCGGTATTTGGTTTCGGTGCTTAAGTGCTGTGTATGAAACTATGAAATCTTTCGAATGTATGAGAATATGCCTTGTAGGTTAAACCGTTTTTCGATCTTTTGATTTAATTGTAATTTATTATTATAATTAAATGATTAATGTTAAATGTCAGTAAGCAGTAATTAAAATATCAGTAAGTAGGTGCACCACGTACTCTAATAAATTTGACGATTTTTTAATTCGTAATAACAATATATTATCAAAGCCATCATTATTATAATAATAATGATACAACTATCTGAATCATATTACTGATAAGTATTACTAACAGAAGTGTTCCCATTATTTTTTTTTTTTGAGAGTATACTATATCATCAAATATAAACATGTAATAAAATAAAAATAATTTTCTTATGGTTCATAGGAGTAAAACCGGTAAAAAGCGTGTCAATAATACAGAAACGATTTTAAACCAAATTTTTTATACGTACATCATCCTCTTTATATTACGCATGCCTACTTCGTCAACCTTTACAAATATTGTATAATAATGGTATAATATCGATTATGATTGAGAGCATACGCAGTATATCCATAATATTGAAAAAAAATCTTGAGAGTATACGGCATATATGTAATATACTCTATGGGAACACCATTGATTACCTACTAAAGAAAAATATATTTTATATGTATCTATTTAAATTATTATTAAAACGTGAGACGATTTCTTATTATATCCGAAGTTCTACCGAACCGATTTTCATGATTTTTTTTTTTAAATGCAAGTATAGATATTTGGTGTGTAGATTATCCATCTAATGAGAAAAGTCCAAAAAATTAATTATTTAAATAGTTATTGGAAGTATAAAGTTTGCGCTCTTGTTACATAGCGTCACCTGTTGCTTACCGTATGCACTCATACATCTTTACAACACCCACTACTCCTACGTCTGCTGCAATAATGCTACGTCGTCGTCGGCACTGCCTGGTATATACATTTACATTGTTGTCATAACAGTGACATTGTTGTATGATAAATTAATATCATTTTAGATTATGAGCGGAGCGATGAATGTATTGATTTTACCATGATGTGTGTGTTTTTTTTTTGTGTCTGTCATCACGTTTTGGGGCAGTAAGAGTGCTTTGATTTTTGACTTCAGTACCTCGTTCGATCAGAAAGTGAATCTAGTTGGTACTTTGCGTGGTAAAAAGTGAAAAATTCTTAATACTTTTCTAAATAATCTAGAAAAACAAACTAAAAATTAAGGGGAAAACGGGAAATTTTACGCACACTCATTTTTCGACAAAATCGATTTTGGTTTTTGATGTAATTTTAAAACAAATGAACATAGATACATGAAATTTTCACCAAATGTTTATATAAGTATATTCTATCCACCATGCGATTTTCAAAAAATTTCGAATTAAGTTGAACTATTCATAGGCATTATTAGTTTTTTTAAAATTAATATTGATAAAAATTTATTTGTTAGGCAGAAAAGCTTGAAAATTTAATACAAGGCTCTTAACATATGTTTACAATAGCAGTTGAAAAATAAAAGAAATTCATAGTCACAATTTTTTTTTATAAGCATTCAAAGATTGAATTTTGACAAAATACGTAAAAATCATGAAAATTCACAAATTATTTTAAGCTAGAAATTCATAAAAAAATTTCCTTTTATATCTAATATTTGAAAATTTAATACAAGATTCCTTACAAGTTTTTCAATCTTTATCACAAATAAAAAGTCCACCGGAAATTCAAATTAAATTTGTATGAGCATTTGAAATTTAAATTTTTACAACATTGGATTTTCACTGGATTTCACATTTAATGATTTTCTTATTTTGTTGTAACTCTAAAAGTCTAAAACAAATGACCGCAGATACTTGAAATTTTCACTGAATGTTTATATAGGCATTTTATATATTTGATAAAATTTTCAAAATATTTAGATTTGTTTTGAGCTGTTTACTGACATTTTAATTTTCAACTTTTTTAGTTTTTTTTCTATAAATATCGATAAAAATTTATTTGTTCGGTAGAAAAGCTTGAAAATTTAATACAAGGCTTCCAACACATTTTAACAATAGCAGTTGAAAAATAAAATAAATTCATGGCCACAATTTTTTTTTACAAGGATTCAAAGTTTGAATTTTGACAACATACGTAAAAATCACGAAAATTCATAAATTATTCTATGCTGGAAATTCATAAAAAATTTTCCTTTTATATCTAAGATTTGAAAATTTAATACATGGCTCCTATCATATTTTTACAATAGAAATTGAGAAATAAAAGAAATGCGTAGTCACAATTTTTTTTTACAAGCATTCAAAGTTTGAATTTTGACAACATATGTAAAAATCACGAAAATTCGCTAATTATTTCAAACTAGAAATTCATAAAAAATTTTCTTTTTAAATCTAAGATTTGAAAATTTTTAATAATCTATAATATATCCTAGACAGATAAACCGTCTTCTCTCAGAATCGTTTTTCGTATACAATGATATAATATCATTGGATTTAAATTTAATTCCATCCATTACAGTAACCCACTTGTAACCTACTGTATAGCAGAGCGACATCCACGACTTACCCGCCTTTTTAAATTTAGTTTCTATTTAAAAAGGAATATCAATTAATTCCCATAGTAGGTTCTGTGGCATATTTAATAATTGGTACGCAAGAAAAACATTGAGATATTCGATTAAGAGTTGATAACTGGTGATATGGTGGTTACATTTATCATTTGGCCATCAGGATGTTAATTTAGAAAAAAAATCAATGACAGCATTTAAAGATAATGTCTATATTACAACATATTGCACGGTCTGAACTCTGCGGATGGTGACAGATAGACTAACTAGGTACTATTACAATTATTACAAGATATTAAAATAATTAAAAATGGTTTCCGTTTTCGTACACGGCAATAATACAACTATAAAAACATAAATATATAGTAATAATAATTAAAATCACTACATTATATTATTTATTTATTTTGATTTTATTAATCATACGAGTAATCCCGACAACTATGGGCATTAGCTACAGAGGCGTGATCTAGGGGAACAGGGGAGCATCTTGGTAATGCCCTTTTTATCAACATTGAAAATTTGGTATAAAAAAGTTAATTTTATACTTTGTTTATGGTTAAATTAAAATAAAACATTATAAATGTAAATTTGATAGTAAAATGAAAAATGTAACACTCATTTTGAGAAATATAAGAGGTAGGATTCTTAACGGGCTATACGAAGTGCATGGGTTCAGCTTAATATAATAATTTAATGATAATAATTATTATGATTAAATAGTTAACACTAGTTTACTATTTATTAATGATAGTGCCTAATCTATTGATGTTGTGATTAATATTGGTGTTTGTTACATGGCAGTTATAGTTTTAAATACAACATCAGGAATTAACGAATAGATATTTGTATACTCATTTATTAATTTTTAATTATTTTCAAGACTATGTATCAAAATTCAATAAAACTGTGTTAATATGGTATTTATATTTAGTTTGATACTTTTATTATTATTAAAATTGACCTATAGACCTATCATGATTCTATGATTATAATATGTCATTAGTTAGATTGCGTTGTATGTAATAATATTTTTTGGTATTTCAAAATAATCTTGCATTGTATACATAAAACAAAATAATTTAAACAGAATACTTAAATAATATATAAAATGATAACCATAATTAATAAATAATTAATAATTAATAACATGCATTGAAGCTTATCAAACTTCGGTACAATATTGTACATAAATTGTTTCAGACTACTATTAACATAACCATTAACCTAATCCATAAAGGTATGCGTAGGTACTTATATAAATGTTAAATATTTAAATTGTAGGTTTATATAATACCATATGTTCTACTATTGTTAAAATAAATAACACAAATCAGTACTTCAGTACCATAAAACGTCGTAAATTTAAATACAATATGGTGTATATTTTTTTAAAGAAATATGTATTTTTGGCGTTGGATTCAACATTGTTTTTTCTGGCATAACAGTTTCCATGGAAATAAGCAATTAAATAATAACTACAATAATATTATACACCGATTAATCGATTTTAGGTTTTATAGAGCAAATTGTTATTCAAATATATCAATTATTGTTTATACAATTTTTTGTGCTACAAGATTTTTTTTATAATTTGTATGTTAACTGTTGTTAAGTATACGTTTATTATAAATACTATTCATAGCTTACGGCAATATTAAATACGCTACGTAGAAACTTTTTCCGGCAGAGGGTGTGGTAGATCATTTTGTATTATAAAAATAAATATAATCCATAATAATTGACGACCACTGTCGCTCCATGATTTACGACACCACAATCGAACGTTTAGAATTTACTACATTAGGTATTGTGACGGCACTTGCAGAGATTGAGATTTTTACTTCTGATTTATTAACATTGAATAATATTTTATTTTGGCCAGATTTTCAATCGTCAGTTAGCTTACTGGCAGTTAAATTTATGTCCTGGTTATCCTGCTATTTGTTTATCGAAGCTCGTTTATGCTAAACGAAAGGCTAAACTAGCAGTTAAACTAATCGCTAATATTTCTTGCTGTTAAACGTTTAATTGCAGATTGACCTAGATATCATGGAATTATTTTAAAATAAAATCAGATAACAATAAAATAAATGCTAATTTGAAAGTAATTATCTTTTCAGTATTTTTCCAACTTTTCCATTATAATCGTATAATTTTTAATGAGAACAAATTAAATTTTGTAATATTTTTTTTTATCCATCATTGACTTATTAGACCTCGATGATACCCTAATCGAGGAAAATATCGTAACTAAATTTTGTAAAAAATAATTAACATTTTCAGCTTTCCTGTTTGAGTTTTATAAGAATCTTATTATTCATGTGCTTGCTACTGCTATTTTTTATGAGTTAATAATAATATGTTAAATAAGGCCGGTGATACACACATGAGAAATTTGTTTCATAAAATTTGTTTTTTACAATGAATCACACGAAACATATTTCATGGCCAATACACACAGAACAAATTTGTTTCATAAATATTTTTTTACCTACCCACCATTTAGTTCACCCAGCTCGTTTTAGTTGGTCTAAAGATGTCGTCCGATGATGACATTATTGTTCTGCAGTAGTGGTTAAATCGAAATCAATAGGTATTAAACTTTTGCATTATTTTTTTTTACATTTTTACTATTACCTATTGATATTTGTACTTTTGAAACAAATTTCTCATGTATGTCATCGGCCTAAAATATCAAACTACGTGAATACATAAGATACTTTAGTCATATACAGTGGGTATTTTAGGTATAAAAAATGAAAATCGTAGCTAAGACTTATGGCCAAGGTCTCAAATTCGGAAGTTTAATTGGAGAAATATACCTAATTTATTTATAATTGCAAAATACATATAACGCTTAAAGATCTGACAAACCAAATAAACTATACTAGGTAATAATAATTTTTATCGGGTTTTAGAGTAATTTGTGATAGATTTCAACCCACCAAGTCTAATCTTTCCTTCCAAAAATATGATACTAGACTTCACTGGTTTCATTATAGTTTGATCGATATTTTGTGTGTCTGTCCACAGATTTCACGGGCTTTCCTATAAGGCGAAAAACGAGAACATTGTCGAGTTCATGGAGATGGTTGCCGATGTGAGAGAGACGCATTGGTCCGAAGTCGGCGAGTGGATTTTA